>NC_092720.1:123792002-124065194 GCF_047496885.1 Scyliorhinus torazame | reverse complement strand
TGGGCCTCTTTTTCGACGGAGGAATGCCAAATTTCGGAGGCATGTAGGGTTCGTGAAAAGAATACCTGCCTGGTTGAGCGTGGCGGCTAGAGCGACGTCTGATGCATCGCTCTCGACTTGGAATGGTAACATCTCGTCGACCACGTGCATCGCATCCGTGGCGATGTCGGCCTTGATATGGTTGAAGGCCTGGTGAGCCTCAGCCGTTAGGGGAAAAAGAGTGGATTGAATGAGTGGGCGGGCCTTGTCCGCATAATTTGGGACCCACTGGGTGTAATAAGAAAAGAACCCCAGGCATCATTTGAGGGCCTTGGGGCAGTGGGGGAGGGGGAGTTCCATGAGGTGGCGCATGCGGTCGGGATTGGGCGTCCAGAACTGACCACATAGCCGAGGATGGCTAAGCGGTTCGTGCTGAACACGTACTTCTTGTTGTAGGTTAGGTTGAGGAGAGTGGCGGTGTGGAGAAATTTGGCAAAGTCGGCGTCATGGTCTTGCTGATCGTGGCCGCAGATGGTGACATTGTCCAGGTACGGGAAAGTGGCCCGCAGTCCGTACCGGTCAACCATTTGGTCCTTTTCCCGTTGGAAAACCGAGACCCGGTTGGTGACGCCAAAGGGAACCCCAAGAAAGTGGTAAAGACGGCCATCGGCCTCAAACGCAGTGTATGGGCGGTCCGCCTTACGGCTGGGGAGCTGGTGGTAGGCAGATTTCAGGTCCACTGTCGAGAAGACCCGGTACTGTGCAATCTGACTGACCATATCAGATATGCGTGGGAGGGGGTACGTGTCGAGCTGCGTGTACCGATTGATGGTCTGACTGTAGTCAACGACCATCCTGTGTTTCTCCCCAGTTTTCACAACTACCACTTGGGCTCTCCTGGGCCTGTTGCTGGCCTCGATGATGCCTTCCCGAAGCAGTCGCTGGACTTCGGACCTGATGGAGGTCCTGTCCTGGGCACTGTACCATCTGCTCCTGGTATCGACGGGTTTGCAATCCAGGGTTAAGTTTGCAAATAGGGAAGGTGGGTCGACCTTTAGGGTCGTGAGGCCGCACACAGTAAGGGGTGGTAGGGGCCCACCGAATTTCATTGTCAGGCTCTGGAGGTTGCACTGGAAGTCCAGGCCGAGTAGCAAGGCAGCGCAGAGGTTGGGGAGGACGTAGAGGCGGATGCCGCTGAACTCCACGCCCTGGACAGTGAGAGTGGCTATGCAGTACCCCCGGATTGCCACGGAGTGGGACCCGGAGGCCAGGGAGATTCTCTGGTTGGCGGGGTGCACCACGAGGGAGCAGCGCCTTATCATATCGGGATGAATGAAGCTCTCAGTGCTCCCGGAGTCCAGCAGATAGGAGATCTCGTGCCCATCGATCTTCACGTTGGTAGAAGCAGTTGCTAGGTTGCGTGGGCGAGACTGGTCAATCGTGACCGAAGCGAGACGCGGCTGGTCGTCGACGGTGGCAGGCGATGAGGTGCCCGGGGAGCATGGGTCCTGGTAAGATGGCGGCGGGCCGCACGTGTCGTGGGGAAAACAAGATGGCGGCGCCTGATGATCCAGGGGAGAACAGTTGTCAGCTCCCAATGGCCACACGTGGTGGTGGTCGAACAAGATGGCGACGCCCACGGGCCGCACGTGGTCCGAGGAGGGGAAGATGGAGGCGCCCACTGGCCGTACGGGGGGGCGGGGGGTCGGAACAATAGCGGTGACTAAGCGGGACTGGCACACCGCAGTGAAGTGTCCCTTCTTGGTTTGCACTGAGTGCTGAGGTTTGCACTGAGTGCTGAATTTGGTGCTTTTTGAGTGCAATAGTAAGAGTTTGGTGACCGAGGGAGTATAAGGCTTCATTTTTACCTAAAGTTTAGTCTTTCTTTTATTTAGTTAATTAACTTAAAAGTTGCTGTTTGGTTTAGAAGAAGGTGAATTTTCAATAAGCTTTAAACAGGCTTCTACTTGTAGGCACTTGCAGCTGGAGCTTGTTAATTAGTTAATTGGATTAGGCCAGTTTTCAGAGGCTAGATTCACAGTATAAAAGTGATCCCCTACAGTGCAGACTTTGTTTGCACTGAGTGCTGAATTTGGTGCTTTTTGAGTGCTATAGTAAGAGTTTGGTGACCGAGGGAGTTGGGTGAGGAGGGAGTAAGGTGCTCCTTTCATTTTGTTTCCGACATTTCCGCAAAGAGTGCGAAGAGAGCCAGGAGTTTACAGAAAGTGTAGCTGACTGGGAGCAGAGTCGGAGGGCGGAGATCTAGTTAGTCCACACAGCAGCTATATTCTTTAAGGTAAGAGGGGATGGAGGCTAGGCCAGTTACATGCTCCTCCTGTAAGATGTGGGTGGTGAGGGATACCACTGGTGTCCCCACTGACTATACCTGCGGGAAGTGCACCCAACTTCAGCTCCTAAAAGACCGTGTTAGGGAACTGGAGCTGAAGCTGGATGAACTTCGGATCATCCGGGAGGCAGAGGGGGTGATTGAGAAAAGTTACAAGGAGGTAACCACACCCAAGGTACAGGACAAGAATAGCTGGGTTACAGTCAGGGGGAAAAAAACAAACAGGCAGACAGTGCAGGGATCCCTCGTGGCCGTTCCCCTTCAAAACAAGTATACCGTTTTGGATGCTGTTGGGGGGGATGACCTACCGGGGGAAGGCCCTAGTGGCCAGGTCTCTGGCACTGAGTCTGGCTCTGGGGCTCAGAAGGGAAGGGGGGAGAATAGAAAAGCAATAGTTGTAGGAGATTCAATGGTTAGGGGAATAGATAGGAGATTCTGTGGTCGCGAGCGAGACTCCCGGAAGGTATGTTGCCTCCCGGGTGCCAGGGCCAGGGATGTCTCGGATCGTGTCTTCAGGATCCTTAAGGGGGAGGGTGAGCAGCCAGAAGTCGTGGTGCACATTGGTACCAACGACATAGGTAGGAAAAGGGGTGTGGAGGTAATAAACAAGTTTAGGGAGTTAGGCTGGAAGTTAAAAGCCAGGACAGACAGAGTTGTCATCTCTGGTTTGTTGCCGGTGCCACGTGATAGCGAGGCTAGGAATAGGGAGAGAGTGCAGTTGAACACGTGGCTGCAGGAATGGTGTAGGAGGGAGGGCTTCAGGTATTTGGATAATTGGAGCGCATTCTGGGGAAGGTGGGACCTGTACAAGCAGGACGGGTTGCATCTGAACCAGAGGGGCACCAATATCCTGGGAGGGAGGTTTTCTAGTACTCTTCGGGAGGGTTTAAACTAATTTGGCAGGGGAATGGGAACCGGATTTGTAGTGCAGCAACTAAGGTAGCCGATATTCAGGACGCCAAAGCATGTAGTGAGGCAGTGGGGAAGGGAACACTGACAAAGGAGAGTACTTGCAGGCACGGAGATGGGTTGAAGTGTGTATACTTCAACGCAAGAAGCATCAGGAATAAGGTGGGTGAACTTAAGGCATGGATCGGTACTTGGGACTACGATGTGGTGGCCATCACGGAAACTTGGATAGAAGAGGGGCAGAAATGGTTGTTGGAGGTCCCTGGTTATAGATGTTTCAATAAGATTAGGGAGGGTGGTAAAAGAGGTGGTGGGGGGGGGGGGTGGCATTATTAATTAGAGATAGTATAACAGCTGCAGAAAGGCAGTTCGAGGAGTTTCACCCGATTGAGGTAGTATGGGTTGAAGTCAGAAATAGGAAAGGAGCAGTCACCTTGTTAGGAGTTTTCTATAGGCCCCCCAATAGTAGCAGAGATGTGGAGGAACAGATTGGGAAACAGATTTTGGAAAGGTGCAGAAGTCATAGGGTAGTAGTCATGGGCGACTTTAACTTCCCAAATATTGAGTGGAAACTCTTTAGATCAAATAGTTTGGATGGGGTGGTGTTTGTGCAGTGTGTCCAGAAAGCTTTTCTAACACAGTATGTAGATTGTCCGACCAGAGGAGGGGCAATATTGGATTTAGTACTGGGTAATGAACCAGGGCAAGTGATAGATTTGTTAGTGGGGGAGCATTTTGGAGATAGTGACCACAATTCTGTGACTTTCACTTTAGTAATGGAGAGGGATAGGTACGTGCAACAGGGCAAGGTTTACAATTGGGGGAAGGGTAAATACGATGTTGTCAGACAAGAATTGAAGTGCATAAGTTGGGAACATAGGCTGGCAGGGAAGGACACAAGTGAAATGTGGAACTTGTTCAAGGAACAGGTGCTACGTGTCCTTGATATGTATGTCCCTGTCAGGCAGGGAAGAGATGGTCGAGTGAGGGAACCATGGTTGACAAGAGAGGTTGAATGTCTTGTTAAGAGGAAAAAGGAGACTTATGTAAGGCTGAGGAAACAAGGTTCAGACAGGGCATTGGAGGGATACAAGATAGCCAGGAGGGAACTGAAGAAAGGGATTAGGAGAGCTAAGAGAGGGCATGAACAATCTTTGGCGGGTAGGATCAAGGAAAACCCCAAGGCCTTTTACACATATGTGAGAAATATGAGAATGACTAGAGCGAGGGTAGGTCCGATCAAGGACAGTAGCGGGAGATTGTGTATTGTGTCTGAAGAGATAGGAGAGGTCTTGAACGAGTACTTTTCTTCTGTATTTACAAATGAGAGGGGCGATATTGTTGGAGAGGACAGTGTGAAACAGATTGGTAAGCTCGAGGAAATACTTGTTAGGAAGGAAGATGTGTTGGGCATTTTGAAAAACTTGAGGATAGACAAGTCCCCCGGGCCTGACGGGATATATCCAAGGATTCTATGGGAAGCAAGAGATGAAATTGCAGAGCCGTTGGCAATGATCTTTTCGTCCTCACTGTCAACAGGGGTGGTACCAGGGGATTGGAGAGTGGCGAATGTCGTGCCCCTGTTCAAAAAAGGGACTAGGGATAACCCTGGGAATTACAGGCCAGTTAGTCTTACTTCGGTGGTAGGCAAAGTAATGGAAAGGGTACTGAAGGATAGGATTTCTGAGCATCTGGAAAGACACTGCTTGATTAGGGATAGTCAGCACGGATTTGTGAGGGGTAGGTCTTGCCTTACAAGTCTTATTGAATTCTTTGAGGAGGTGACCAAGCATGTGGATGAAGGTAAAGCAGTGGATGTAGTGTACATGGATTTTAGTAATGCATTTGATAAGGTGCCCCATGGTAGGCTTATGCAGAAAGTAAGGAGGCATGGGATAGTGGGAAATTTGGCCAGTTGGATAACGAACTGGCTAACCGATAGAAGTCAGAGAGTGGTGGTGGATGGCAAATATTCAGCCTGGATCCCAGTTACCAGTGGCGTACCGCAGGGATCAGTTCTGGGTCCTCTGCTGTTTGTGATTTTCATTAATGACTTGGATGAGGGAGTTGAAGGGTGGGTCAGTAAATTTGCAGACGATACGAAGATTGGTGGAGTTGTGGATAGTGAGGAGGGCTGTTGTCGGCTGCAAAGAGACATAGATAGGATGCAGAGCTGGGCTGAGAAGTGGCAGATGGAGTTTAACCCTGAAAAGTGTGAGGTTGTCCATTTTGGAAGGACAAATATGAATGCGGAATACAGGGTTAACGGTAGAGTTCTTGGCAATGTGGAGGAGCAGAGAGATCTTGGGGTCTATGTTCATACATCTTTGAAAGTTGCCACTCAAGTGGATAGAGCTGTGAAGAAGGCCTATGGTGTGCTCGCATTAATTAACAGAGGGATTGAATTTAAGAGCCGTGAGGTGATGATGCAGCTGTACAAAACTTTGGTAAGGCCACATTTGGAGTACTGTGTACAGTTCTGGTCGCCTCATTTTAGGAAGGATGTGGAAGCTTTGGAGAAGGTGCAAAGAAGATTTACCAGGATGTTGCCTGGAATGGAGAGTAGGTCTTACGAGGAAAGGTTGAGGGTGCTAGGCCTTTTCTCATTAGAACGGAGAAGGATGAGGGGCGACTTGATAGAGGTTTATAAGATGATCAGGGGAATAGATAGAGTAGACAGTCAGAGACTTTTCCCCCGGGTGGAACAAACCATTACAAGGGGACATAAATTTAAGGTGAAAGGTGGAAGATATAGGAGGGATATCAGAGGTAGGTTCTTTACCCAGAGAGTAGTGGGGGCATGGAATGCACTGCCTGTGGAAGTAGTTGAGTCGGAAACATTAGGGACCTTCAAGCAGCTATTGGATAGGTACATGGATTACGGTAAAATGATATAGTGTAGATTTATTTGTTCTTAAGGGCAGCACGGTAGCATTGTGGATAGCACAATGCTTCACAGCTCCAGGGTCGATTCCGGCTTGGGTCACTGTCTGTGCGGAGTCTGCACGTCCTCCCCGTGTCTGCGTGGGTTTCCTCCGGGTGCTCCGGTTTCCTCCCACAGTCCAAAGATGTGCAGGTTAGGTGAATTGGCCAATGATAAATTGCCCTTAATGTCCAAAATTGCACTTGGTGTTGGGTGGAGGTGTTGAGTTTGGGTAGGGTGCTCTTTCCAGGAGCCGGTGCAGACTCAAAGGGCCGAATGGCCTCCTTCTGCACTGTAAATTCAATGATAATCTATGATTAATCTAGGACAAAGGTTCGGCACAACATCGTGGGCCGAAGGGCCTGTTCTGTGCTGTATTTTCTATGTTCTATGTTCTTGCCACAGGCCTTGCAAAGGGCGTTCCGGGCCGGGCAGCGCTGTCGGGGGTGTTTGGACTGCCCACAGAAGTAACATTTGGGGCCCCCTGGGTTGGTTGGCTGCCGCGCAGCACAGGCGTTGGGTTGGCTGAGGGGGGTCCACGATGGGGCAGCCGTCTGCGGAGTCCATGGTGCGCAGGAGGGGTGGGCCGCGTGGCCTGGGGCGTAGGCCTGGATGTTGCGCGAAGCGACCGTAAGCTTTTTGGTTTCTGCGAGGCCGAGCGTAGCCCCTTCTAAGAGGCGCTCGCGGATGTAATCGGACCCTATCACTGTAACAAAAGCATCTCTCATGAGCAAGATCGAGTGTTCCGTGGCCGTGACGGCCTGACAGTCACAGTCTCTAACTAGGGGAATCAGGGCATGCCAGAAATCTTCCACTGACTCACCAGGAAGTTGACGATGAGTGGGGAGGATGTGCCTGGCGTAGAGCGTGTTAGTCCGCTGAACGTAGTTTTCCTTCAGTAGCGCCATGGCGTCTGCGTCGGTTGGCGTGTCCTGGATAAGTGGAAAGACGTTGGAGCTCAGCCGCGTGTAGAGGATCTGAATCTTCTGAGCTTCTGAAATTGGGTCTGGCGCAGACCTGATGTAAGCTTTGAAACAGGCTAGCCAATGTTGAAAGTCCTTTTTGGCGTTGTCTGATTGCGGATCCAGCTGCAGGCGATCGGCTTGATGCGGAGGTCCATCGTCTGAAAAACTTAGTGTAATAAATTGATGCACGATCAATTACACAAAGACGAGAGTTGGATCAATCGAGGCTTTATTACACTAAGACGTGTGGCCTCCAACAGCAGCTGGCGAAATGGCTGCTGTACGGGGAGCACACATATTTATACTCCGCCTACTGGGCGGAGCCAGCAGGCAGGGAACTACCCCCGTACCTGTAGTACAGGGCCTTACCACAAAGCACCTACATCGACATCCTCTATATACAATATGTACATCAGTGGTGACTACCACAATGTTCAAACTCCACACAGACAGTCACCAAGGCCAGGATTGGACCCCGGCCTCTGTCGCTGGAGGCAGCAGTGCTAACCACTGTGCCACTGTGGCTGTAGGTGTGTGCGAAGTGGGAGTGTGTATGAAGTATGTCAAGAGATGCTTCAGTCATCCCAAGTGTGGAAAGGTAATTCCATTGGTATTTCCCTCAGTCAGCTTTTGGCATCTTCTCACTTGTGCGCTGAAATTTTATATTGGGCACATTGTACCAGACGATTGACTCACCTAACTCCTGTGTAAATCACTCATAGAATCATAGAATTTACAGTGCAGAAGGAGGCCATTCGGCCCATCGAGTCTGCACCGGCTCTTGGAAAGAGCACCCTACCCAAGCCCACACCTTCACCCTAGCCCCATAACCCAGTAACCCCACCCAACACTAAGGGTAATTTTGGACACTAAGGGCAATTTATCATGGCCAATCCACCTAACCTGCACATCTTTGGACTGTGGGAGGAAACTGGAGCACCCGGAGGAAACCCACGCAGACACGGAGAGAACGTGCAGACTCCGCACAGTCAGTGACCCAAGCCGGGAATCGAACCTGGGACCCTGGAATGTGAAGCAATTGTGCTAACCACAATGCGACCATGATGCCCTCACTTCATTAATCAATAATAATTAAAGTATTTCTAGCCACACACATTTAAATATGTATAAATATGGTTCTGATTTCAAGATTTAATCAATAAACTCTACAATTTAGAAAGTTTTAAAGTCATTTATTTTGGTAGCAGAGAGAGAACTCAACTAATCTGGCAACAGAGCATCCTAAACATGGCATTCCTCTTCACTACTACATGAGGTTTTGGCACAGCTTGTTGTAACTTGTTCAGCGCTAACAGTACATCTTTACAAAAGCAAAATACTGCAGGTATTGGAAATCAGAAATCTGAACAGAAAATGCCCGGGGAGAATGTGAAAACTCCACACAATCACCCAAGGTCGGAATTGAACCCGGTCCCTGGCACTGTGAGGCAGAGGTGCCAACCACTGCGCCAGCCTTTCTTTTCTCCCTCTTTCCATTTCTTTTCTCATTCTGGCCGTTCAATTTATTTCCAAGCATACAGGCGTTTAGACATAGAATGAGTCCATTTGGTAACTCGAGTTTGCACGAAAGCTGAGCAATCCAGTCAGTCCCATTACTCCTCTCTAAGAATCTGTCTTGACCCTTCATAGAAATCGTAGAATCCCTACAGTGCAGAAGGAGACCATTCAGCCCATTGGGTCTGCACCGACACTCTGAAAGCGCACCCTACCTAAGCCCAAACCCTACCCTATCCCAGTAGCCCGCCTAGGGGCAACTTATCATGGCCTGGCTGGTTTTGGTGGCCCTGCCAGGGTCGGTGATTGGAGGGGGGTGGGGGGGGAGAGCATCAGTGGAGAGAGAGATACAAGGGAGTAAACTTTCTCTCTTCCTCTTACCTCTTCTCCCTTTTCCCCTCTTCTTCTTTCCTTCTCTCCCCTCTCCCCACTTCTTGTTTCTTCCTCTCCCCTATCCCCTGCCTTTGTTTTTGCTTAAAATAAGGAACAGTAAAACGGGGAAATAAGAATACTGAACTGTTTTTTTTGCTTCTGTGGGACCTCAAATCTTTCCCAAGTTCCAATGAAAGTTTGTTGAGCTGAAAAGTTAACTCCGTTTTTCTGTCTGACTGAATTGCCTGACCTGCTAAACGTTCAACATGTTCTGGTTTTATATCACACCCTTACATTTGTTTCTTTCACTCAGCTTAACCAATGAGGACTTGGGGGCAAAGAATCTAGAAATTAAAGCGAGCAAGAGAGAGACAATGGAGAAAAATGTAAGTCATCACCATGGGACTCTGGACTCCCCTGGACACGCTGGGACGCCTGACTCTACCTGTTCAGGTAGAGTCAGGCAACTTGGAGATCAATGATCATCTCCACAGCAACTTTTAGCATTTAGGCAAATCCAGTGAAGTCCAAGAGTGACCTGCATAAGTGTCAGTGCATCGGCTGCTAACCATTCTGGCTGATTACAAGGTATCTGAGAGTGCGCTCCACACGCAGTCAGCACAGTGACTGTCACCCATTCAGGCAGAGTTCTAGGGAGTGCAGGTGGCTTCTAACCTGTAAAAGCAGTGGCCATGCGTTCTCCAAACAAAGATCTGGAGCCTAGGCAGGCAGGCAGCAGGGCCGACAGGTGAGGGGCATGTGGCGGCAAACAGGAGAGACACTGAAGCTAAGGCTATTAAGTTCAGTTCAGTGAAATTCCCACTAAGAGGCAAAAGTGGGATATTTTATTGGCCCAGATGCCTGTCCAATCCCTCCAGCAGGAATGCAGGTCCATTTCAAAGTCTGGGCTTTATTAACATTCATCTGTGAACTGGAATGGGGAGGCAGTGACATAGTGGTATTGTCACTGGACTAGTAATCCAGAGACTCAGGGTAAGATCTGGGGACCTAGGTTCGAATCCCACCATAACAGAAATGTTAATTCAATTTTTTTTTAAATCTGAAAATAACAATGACCATGAAATGATTGTTGTAAAAACCCATCTGACTCACTAATGTCCTTTAGGGAAGGAAATCTGACGTCCTAAGCTGGTCTGACCTATGTGTGACTCCAGATCCATGGCAATGTGGTTAACTCAAATGGAGGGCAGTAAATGGATGCGCAGTAAATACTGGCCCAGTGATGCCCACATCCTGTAATCAAATTTTAAACATTTCCTGCAGCTTACATGACTGTAAAAGGAGCCAGGGGAATCCAGCGTCCCATTCTCATGCTCTATTCCTGTAGCCCTGCAAGTT
This sequence comes from Scyliorhinus torazame, assembly GCF_047496885.1. Lineage (NCBI taxonomy): Eukaryota > Metazoa > Chordata > Chondrichthyes > Carcharhiniformes > Scyliorhinidae > Scyliorhinus > Scyliorhinus torazame. The sequence continues at coordinate 124,054,825 of NC_092720.1, read as the reverse complement.
TATTTCCTCCAAGTGCCCATCCAATTTCCTTTGGAAACTGTTGATCCTCTCCACTTCCCTCATCCTTGTAAACATTCAGTTGCAGTTCATTACTATAAAAAGGCTCTTCCTCACATTCCACCCCCTTGCCCAAAACCTGTGCAGTCTGGTCCTTGTAATAGCAATAGAAATGATGTTCCCGGACCGAGTCAGGCAGGCTTCACAGCCACCCAGTTTTAGGCCCCGGAGAAATGACTGGAGTGAGAACAAAGTCAACCACTTTGATTCTTAATTCTGTTACCAACCTGTTTCTACTGCGCATAAGGAGATGAAATCCTCAGTACTGAAGGAAAACATTAATAAGCACTGATTTGGAACAAAGAAAAGGTAAATAATAATATGTAATAATACATACCCAAAGACCCCCGCACCATAAAAATCACTTTGACCTCCAGAACGTCAAAATTGTCCCCCAAAAAATCAACACCGACCCAGCCAAAATCTCGAGCCTTCCTCTACAATTACCAATCTGCTCCAAACAGAAATCAAATCTCATCATTATTGTACACTTGTAGAGATTTGACATTCAGGACTGCTGAATGGAAACCCAGTTGTCAGATGCAGTGAAAGTTGAAACTTAGGTCTCTAGGCCTTAATGGAATAATACAAATTGACTGCAAGTTGGTCACAAAAAGTAAAGAACTTCTGTTGCACCGAATGGACTGCAGTGAGGGCAATGACACTCTGTGATTATATGTCACCATGATTTGAATCCTGTCGAGTCTCCTCCATAAAATTTAATTTTATGTTGACAAACCTGGGTGAAGAGCCAAGGAGAGAAAATATGGTAAATCGGGACATAAGCTTGGCTTTTTAGTAGTTGTTTTTGAAAACTCACCATTATTCTTAGAAGTCCCCCGATATCAAAAAGGGCAGACATTCTAAATGGTGAACAGGGATTCTCACTCCCTGACTCCGATGCAGGCTTCAGAGGGTGCTATTCAGGTCAAACTATGTTTTCAAGTTATCCCCCGGTATAACCCATACCTTCACCGAAGATTTCATCTACTTACCACTTAGTAGCATCGATCCTGGGTCCCGCATTGCTAAGTAAGTAAAGTAGACTCTGGAATAACCACTGTTTCAGGTTAAATTAAGTTATTTTATTGTTAGATTTTTTCTTTTAAAAGCTGCGAATACTTTCTTTACAGAAAGGAAAAAGATCTTGCTTCTGGATCCTTCTGGTTGGTTGAAGGGACCTTCAGGCCCAACTTGACAATCAATCTTCTTTAAAGTCTGGTCTTCTTTAGATGTATTCACTGGTTAGCTCAGTTGCTATGTCCTATCTTTCCCATGTACCGAGCTGTGAGAGCTGGCTCTGCTGGCTATCTCTGAGCTGACTCTGAGCTGACTCTGCCTACTCTTTAAATTCTAGACTTCCTTAGATGTATGAGCTGTTTTAGCTCGGCTGCTTTGCCCTGTCCCTTTCCCATGGCCGACCTAACTGTAATCTGACTCTGAGCTGCTTGTTCCTTCTCTGCTTCTCTCTCTCTCTCCGAGTTCTGGTTCTGGTTCTGTCTCCTTTCTTCGGGTTTATATATTTTTCTAACAGTTATCTAGTTTTTATGACTTTATTGTAAAGTAACTCTTGATTTTCTTTGATTGTAAAAAGTATCTTTGATCTAAACATTCTAATACAACATAGACCTGATTACATTGTGTCCTTTGTGATGTTCAAAATGCTTTGACTTCAAGAGGTGTGAATTTTGGTTTGGTTCTTGTCATTTCTATAGTTTTATTTTCCAATTGTGTCCTCAGCTCATAATTTTGACTTTGATTTTGGCTTTGAATTATGTTTCTCGTAGACTGATAGTCTCCAGTTTTCTTTAATTTACTTGGTATTAGCAAAATGTCACACCCAGAATTGTCACCAAATTCAACTGAACCTCATCCTTTCCTTTCCAGCTGCTTACTAAGATAGTTACTTTCAATGAAGGTGTGAGCCATTGTTTTTGGCTTCATTCAAAATCCTGTGTGTTTGCTTAGCCTGCTTGACCAACGATATCTGCATTTTACAATCCTGCTCTTTGCAGCTGCTGTTAACCCTTTGTGGGATCTTTCCCTGGATCCTCTCATGTTTCTCTCAGACCAGATATTGCCAGACTTCCAGTTTCAAATGACACATCTTTCCATATTTTCAATAACATGGTCCGAATTTTTCATTTTATTTAAGATGTTTAAGGTGTTTTCAGGCATCGTTTGGGCATTTGAACTTACATGAAGTTGACACTGGCAGAGACCAATAGGGCAAAATCACCTGTTTCTGTGCTGTAAATTGTGAATCTGAAGAATTCAGAAATTTCCCATGCAGGATCTGCCAAATATTAGTTTGCATTGAGCCAGGATGCGCACAAGTACTGTGCTGTGTGGAATGTATATAAATTGAGTAAAGTCCTGCCCTCAGTGCAATTATGAAAATAATAATATTTTCCATATTTCCATATTTCCATATCTGGAAATAATAATGGGAAGTAAAGAGCCTCACAGTCACATACCTACCTCTTCTCTCATGTACTTGTTGTGTTATGCTGCTTCGGATAACACAGGCTGCTACTTGACGCAGTCTTAACTAAAGGATGCTCCAGACTCTGAAATGAGTTCAACGTGTTTATTGAACTATTAACACAGTTCTCAAATGAGTTTGGCGCTCTGCTAATCTAACTGTAGTAACTCAGTCTAAGTTACCAGCTTGCTCTAAGCCACGTGCTGGGGTGTGATGCTGCTGATCAACCCTGTCTAACTCTCTAGATGTCTGTCTGTGGAAAGAGGCAGGGTGTGAGTGCCTCATCCCTTTTATAGTGTTTATGTCTTGCCCCCTTGTGGTGATGCCACCTCTGAGTGTCCTGACTGCCCATTGGCTGTGTCCTATTCTGAGTGTTAATTGGTTGCATGTTTGCATATCATGACTGTACTAACTTACAATGGCCTGATTTGAGCCACAGACTTCAAATTGAAGAACGACCGTATTGCATTTGCAATTTCTCGATACCTTAGCCCGTAAACATAAGGAAGCACTGCCTTAGGCAGCATCAGTATATTATTTGTTGACACAATCATCCAGATTACTGACTGGACTCCAATCAACTGCTTCCCAAAAAGCACTCCTCCTAATACCATCATGACCAGAGGGGAGAAGTAAACAATTAACAGCACTGAATGAATGAGGTAGGTCTGGCTCGCCCTTGAGTTGCTAACCCATAACCCTGATGCCTTAGTCTTACAGCATAACATGACATAAAAACTTGAGATCAATATTAAACATATTAGAAAATACAGTACTCCAATACCATAAGAACTTTTCAACAAATATATTCCAAGTGGAGAGGACAAAACCACTGAAGGTACCACACATGTCAATAACAAAGAGAATGGCTCCTCTTGTGTCCACAGTGTTATAATGAACAGGACAGAAGAATTACTGACAGAGAGAATCCATATGCAAGCGATAATTTTAATGGTCCTGGAACGAGGTAACAGCGAGGGGTAGCGAAGGGGCCAACTGATGGCCACATAAGTGTCCACCACTGTAGCAGTGATTGTCAGAATCCCATTCAAATGAACCACTGTTAGCAAGAACAAGAAAGTTTCACAAACAACTTTAGGCATTCCTACACCTGCTACATTCAGGATGTCAATGAAGGTGTTCAGTATGGAATAAATCAAGTCATTCAGCAGCGTGTTGGCAAGCAGCAGATACCTGGTCTCCTGACGGAGGTTGTTTTTTAAAAAGATGGCCAGCAGGACGAGAGGAGTAGCCAGCAATGAGGCAAAGAGACAAACCGCTGGGGGAATGATCCAAATATCTATTCCCCAGTGTGGCATATTGAGGAACAATTCCTGCAACAAGTTATATAGGTCACAGAGTTCTGTCAAATTGGGGGAGGTTGTAGAGCATTGCACAGGAATCATTTCTTCCCCCAGTTGAGACATCTCATTGTATGAATAATAATTTTCACATTTCGATAAATTCATTCTGTTCTGCTGAAAGAAAGTTCACGATTCCAAGGTTTGGTGTCAGCTTGTAGCAATGGTTTCGAAATTCTTCAGCCTACTAAACGCCCTGATTGGGGCCAAACCACTTTTCTGGATATTCGATACAGGATCACTGCAGATTAGTTCTCATGCCAAATATAAGTAAGAACTGTAAACTCTCCAAACACAAAGAAAATATTTTTTTCTGGACAAATTGGCAGGAAGCAATCAGTTCCTACATGCAGCACAAACCTGTATTCAAAGTATTGTCCAGTTTAGTTTTCAGAACGACATGCAGGAGGTGAAGACAGCAGAGATTCAGGCTCGTTCCAGTACCATCCAAAGCAATTCTACTTGCATGCTGAATATCATTGTCCTTTTGCGAACATCAATGGATTACATAGACCCTGATCCTTATTAGAGAAATGAGGCATATCCTCATGCAATGTACAGCATCAGATTGCCGCTCTTCCTTGAGCTGAGATTCGAGTAAAGCTGTTACCCTTCTCTGCAATATTATCTATAACTAACTGTTTGATTTGACACTTCAATGAGCACACGCCATGATGGGCAATCCCAGTGAACAATTATAAGTTCTGTTTACCCAGGTCAGACTCTTAATGGACATTGTTTGGCTCCGTTCCATGGGTGAAGGAAATTTGACATGAATATGAACCGGCACAATTGCAGGAGGTTGCAGTTTTGCAATTTCAGAAACAACCTGTGAAAGATCGTCTCAAGATATCATCGATTAAAGGCATGCACCAAGGTATTGGATAATCCCAGGCTCAGAGATGCTGTTGTGCCAAAAGTGGGGGCCCAAGGGCTTCAAGGCATTCTGCAACCAATGGGCACTGCAAGATATTGAGGGGGGGGGGGGATATTTTCCGTACCCCCGCCCCCTCCCTGCAGTGTGTTTCTTGGTGGGGGGAGATGGCCCGCCATTGGCCGGCAGCAGGACCTTCTCACCCCGCCACTGTCAATGGGATTTCCCATTGAGCCCAACCCCTCTCGCCAGGTAAACTGTGGCAGGGTGTTCATCGCCAGTGGAACCAGAAGATCCCACTGGCAAGAATGGCTAGAAAATCCCCCTCCATTGTTTACCTGATCGATAATAAATGGTCATGTTGCTCTCTGCATAGAGTCTTAGAGTTTTACAGCACAGCAAGAGGCCATTCAGCCCATCGTGTCAAGCACCCAATCTATTCTAAACACATTTCCCACTTCTTGGTCCGTAGCCTTGTAAGATGTGGCATCTCAACTGTTTATCTAAATGCTTCTTAAATGTTGCGAGGGTTCCAGCCGCTACCACCCTTTCAGGCAGTGAGTCCCAGACTCCCACCACCCTCTAGGTGGAAACATTTTTCCTCACGTCCTTTCTAAATCTCCTGCACCTTCCCTTAAATCTATGCCCCCAGGTTATTGACCCCTCTCCTAAGTGACCCCTCTCCGTCTATCTACCCTGTCTATGGCCCTCATAATTTGGAACACCTTAATCTGGTCCCCTCTCAGCCTTCTCTGCTCCAAGGAAAACAACCCCAGCACAACCAGCCTCTCTTCATAGCTCTCTTCATAGAAACATGATTCCTCGGTCAGCCATACTGCAGAAGGCAATGACAGGCCACTGAAGCAGCTTGACTGGCTTATGGAGATCAGCAATTCAAGTAGGAAGCACCCCACCAACCTCTCACAAGAAATTAGGGGTGTACAATGGCCTAGCCAGCGAGGCACACAGCCCACAAACAAATATTTTTTTAAAACAGTGTCAGTGGCTTTCTGCTCTGCAGGGATTGTTTTGAAATAATATTTATAGTGATGTCAATGGATTTGTCCTATCTCTCAATTACCATGGGCGTTTATTGATGCTGCTCACTAACTGGTGCATAGCTCTGATGAATCAGTCACTGCCACACCTATCATATGAATTTCTCCAATAACAAGGGAACAAAAGAACTGAGAGAAGGCCATTATCCAGAATAAGTGGGGCATATTAACCAGCCAAGTCAGGAGCAAATGTATTAATCAGATGTACAGGGGAGGCCGGAATAGCGTAGTGTGACATGCCAGCTCGGTAACCTGACCACAATTAGCTGAGCAAAACTATTAATGAGTGATCCTACAGTGAGATGCGTTCAAAGGAGGATTTGGTGCAATCTTCTCATTCTTCAGTGATCACTCATTAACGGGTATGATTGTCCACTTAGGAAACTCAGTGTTACTGGTCATGGATTCTGTGGGTTCTTGCGTGGCTGATGAGCCCGATCCTGGAGCCGCATCTTCAACCCCACACTTGGCAGGTGTTTCCGGGAGGTGGGAATGGTCCTTGGACTCTAGATCGTTGATATTCCTTTCTCAGTCTCCATTTCTGGGTCTCCTCTTGTCATTGAGTATACGCAAAGAATTCAGACCCTTCAACCAGGAGGTTCCTCCAAGTAGGTCTCTTCTGAGCAAAGGTCTCCCACACATTGACAGTGATGTTGCATTTCTTGAGCCTTCAAGGTGTCTTTAAAGAGCTTCCTTTGTCCTCCTCTTGTTCGGACACCTTCTATGAGCTGAGCAAAGAAGATTGGCTTAGGCAGTTGGGACTCTGACATCCTAAGCACATGGATTTGGTACAATACAAGTACCCACAAATGGCAAAAGCTCCCCTTATGTAACTAGGGAACTGAGCAACGAACTAGGTAAGATGTTGTACAAAGTTAAAAGAGGCTCACACAAATGGAAATATAAGTGGAAATCCAGTAGATTGAAGGTTACAAAGCAACAAAGGGATACAAATAGTTATAGGAGCTGCAGTAAAGAATACAAAAAGTCTTGGAAGGGTAACAGTAAACATTTTTATAATTGCAGTAAGAAATGTAAAATGGCCAAGGGAGATGTTGGCCCATTCTAAACTTGCACGGGACATACGGAGTGGCAATGATTAAACGCCCCATGGGCCTTGTCAAATACGAGCTCCCGCATTAAAGGGAGCTGGAAACCCTAAACCATGTACAGCTAAACTTCTGTATAATGTCAGCCGGTTTGGATACCCACAAGAAGGAGACCAGCTGGGATCTTTTGTTCCGTGTAAATAATATTTATTGTAATAAAACTTTATTTCTCTCGACAACTCAGTGTGGACTCTTTCAAGGTCTACTTTCTCTGGCGACAAGGGTTCATTGGGTTTTCTGTCAACACTGCAAATATTTTCGAATAAGCCACCTCACCATCCCTGCTGGATCAGGTCGCACTCCCTTCATTCACCATGTCTCTATTTGGAACGTTGGATATGTTTGACGCCAGTGTTGAGGTTTGGATTCAGTTTGCGGAAAGAATACGCTACTTTTTCAGGGCCAACAGTATCGCGGAGAATGGTCGCCAGACTGTCAATTGCCTGAGGTGCACATACCTATGGTGTGATACGGAGTCTCACCTAGCCTGCAGCGCCAGACACTCATACTTTCGAGCAACTAGTAACACTAGTGGGGCAACATTTCAATCCGATGCCATCTGTGATTGTGCAGAGATATCACTAATACAGTGGAAAGGACCCCAGGTGTATCCATTTTGTCGAGATTACGAAAGATAGCCGTATACTACAAATATGGTACATCCCTGTGGGAAATGCTGCACGACAGCATCAATAAGGTGGCCACTCAAAATAAATTGTTGCCCAAAATGTCCTTAAATCTGCAGCAAGCTGTGAAACTTTCCCTATCACATCGAACAAGGGGTGCAGGAAATCCAGGGAATGCCTTGGGGAGCACCCCTCCTGATGATTCCCCTCCCCCTCCCCTCCCCATCCCCGGGAAAAGTGGTACCCCGCCCTGGGCTGAGCGCCTTACAGGCCCAGTCCTTTGGTCAAGAACTGAGTAGTCCCGATGGGCTACCCAGAATCTGCAGATGGAGAAATGAAAATGAAATGAAAATCACTTATTGTCACAAGTAGGCTTCAAATGAAGTTACTGTGAAAAGCCCCTAGTCGCCACATGCCGGCGCTTGTTCGGGGAGGCTGGTATGGGAATTGAACCGTGCTGCTGGCCTGCCTGGGTCTGCTTTAAAAACCAGCTCTTTAGCCCTGTGCTAACCAGGCCGTTGTGTGACATGTCGTCGTGAGCCCCGACGTGAGAGCAAGCCACAGGTCAGTCAGAGGTCCCCACGCCCCGGGAGTGGTTTGGATGAACCATAGGAGGAGGATTGCATACAGCTCAATTGTGTGGCGACACCTCGGGCTGTGGCCATCAGAATTGTTGTGCAAGTGAATGGACACCTATTGGATATGGAGCTGCAGCATCTGTTGTAGGGAGGCAGACTTTCAACTCCATTAAGAAAGAAGTGCAACATTTGTATTTGAGGGACACTGAGGCTTGATTGGCCACTTGTACCAGTGAGCCACTGGACATTGCGGGGGTCACCATGGCCCCAGGGTAGTTGATGGACGGCAGTCGGTATGCCTCCTGCTAATTGCAGTGAAGGGACATGGTTCCAGCTTGTTAGGCTGTGGTTGGCTGAGCCGCATACACCTTGATTGGTAACACATCTTCCAAATGGAATCCGGGGGCCTGAGCAAAGCTTTGGGAATGTACCCTGAAGTCTTTCAGCCTGGATTGGGGATATTTAAGGGTGCTGTGGCCAAAATCCATGTCGACCCAGCTGCGCAGCCAAGATATTTCGGGGCCCACCCAGTCCTTATGCGTTTCTGGCAAAATGGAGACCCAGCTCAGCCAGCTTGAAGAATTAGGGGTCATACGGCCCTTTCATTTTGCAGATTAATCAGCCCTGGTGGTTGCGGTATTGAAGTTGGACAAGATGGTCCAGTTGTGCGGGGATTATAAGCTTTTTTTGGAAGATTAAGAGTATCCACTTCTTTTTTTTCCAATTAAGGGGCAATTTAGCGTGGCCAATCCACCTACCCTGCACATCTTTGGGTTGTGGGGGTGAGACCCACGCAGACACGGGGAGAACGTGCTAACTCCACACGGACAGTGACCCAGAGCCGGGCTTGAACCCGAGTCCTCAGCACCATGAGGCAGCAATGCTAACCACTGCGCCACTGCACCACCGTGCCATCTGTGCGGGGATTATAAGCTGACGGTGAATACGGCTTCGCGTTTGGAACATTACCCATTGTCCTGCATTGAGGATCTTTACGCTAAATTAGTGGGTGGACTTTCATAAACCAAACTTGATATGAGTCATGCATATTTGCAACTCAAATTGGACTCGGCCTCCCACCGTTACGTGACGATTAATCGATTAATATACACCATGGCCTGTATGAATACACCAGGTTGCCCTTCAACATGTCGCCGGCCTGTGTTATGTGTTATATTCAAATGTGTGATGGAGAACATCCTGCATGGATTCCCGCGTGTAGTGGTATATTTAGACGATGTGCTGGTCACTGGAGAAACTGAACTGGACAACCGAGTGGAAGTTCTCCAGCATTTTCCGGAGTCTGGGGTCCGCCTGCAGACAGCCACATATGTTTTTCATGCAAAAGAGGTGGTGTACTTGGGCTATCGGGTGGACCGTGAGGGCTTACCTCAGGTCGCAGAAAAGGTGCGCGACATTCAGCAGTGCCATGGGGCTTTGATCGTTTTTTAAAAAATATATATTTTATTAAAGTTTTCAAACACAATTTTCCCACTTTACAAATCAACATAAGAGATAACACAATAACTAATAAGTAACAGTATTTAAATAAAATAGTGAACTAGCAAAGTAACAAGAAATAGTGCTCCCCCCTTCCCTCTACCCCACCCCCCCCTCCCCTCCCCCCCCCCCCCTCTCCCATCTGGGCTGCTGCTGACGATCTATTTTCCCTTAACGTTACGCGAGATAGTCAAGGAACGGTTGCCACCGCCTGGAGAACCCCTGAACCGATCCTCTCAACGCAAACTTCATCCGTTCCAGTTTTATGAACCCTGCCATATTGTTTATCCAGGCCTCCACGCCGGGGGGTTTCGCCACCTTCCACATAAGTAAGATCCTTCGCCGGGCTACCAGGGACGCAAAGGCCAGAATATCGGCCTCTTTCGCCTCCTGCACTCCCGGCTCTTCCGCTACCCCAAATATGGCTAACCCCCAGCCTGGCTTGACCCGGACCTTCACCACCTTTGAAATCAGTCTTGCCACTCCCCTCCAGTACTCATCCAGTGCCGGACACGACCAGAACATGTGTGTGTGGTTCGCCGGGCTTCCCAAGCACCTCCCGCACCTGGCCTCCACTCCGAAGAACCTGCTCAGTCTTGCTCCTGTCATGTGTGCTCTGTGTAGAACCTTGAATTGTATCAGGCTAAGCCTGGCACACGAGGAAGAGGAATTTACCCTACTTAGGGCATCAGCCCACAGCCCCTCCTCAATCTCCTCCCCCAGCTCTTCTTCCCATTTTCCCTTCAGCTCCTCTACTAGCGCCTCCCCCTCGTCTCTCATCTCCTGATATATTTCGGACACTTTGCCCTCCCCGACACATACCCCCGAAATCACTCTATCCTGTATCCCCTGTGTCGGGAGCAGCGGAAATTCCCTCACATGTTGCCTCGTAAACGCCCTCACTTGCATATATCTGAAGATATTCCCCGGGGGCAACTCATACTTTTCCTCCAGCGCTCCCAGGCTCGCAAACTCCCCGTCAATAAACAAGTCTCTCAATCTCCTAATTCCTGCCCGATGCCAGCTCTGGAACCCTCCGTCCACCCTTCCTGGGACAAACCTATGGTTATTCCTGATCGGGTACCACACCGAGGCACCCGTCACCCCCCTGTGTCGCCTCCATTGCCCCCAGATCCTTAAGGTTGCCACCACCACTGGATTTGTGGTATACCTTTTCAGGGAAAGCGGTAGCGGTGCCGTCACCAGCGCCTTTAGGCTCGTTCCTTTACAGGACACCATTTCCAGCCTCTTCCACGCCGCCCCCTCTCCCTCCCTCATCCACTTACAAACCATCGCCACATTGGCGGCCCAGTAATAGTCGTCCAGATTCGGCAACGCCAGTCCCCCTCTGTCCCTGCTGCGCTGCAGGAACCCCCTCCTTACCCTCAGGGTCTTCCCTGCCCACACGAAACTCATAACACTCCTATCTATTTTCTTTAAAAAGGCCTTAGTGATCAAAATGGGGAGACATTGAAACACAAAAAGAAACCTCGGGAGAACCATCATTTTTACCGCCTGCATTCTGTCCGCCAGTGAGAGCGGCAGCATATCCCACCTCTTGAAATCCTCCTCCATCTGCTCCACCAGCCGCGTCAGATTGAGTTTGTGTAGAGTTCCCCAGCTCTTGGCTACCTGAATCCCCAAATATCGGAAGCTCCTTTCCACTCTCCTTAACGGCAGGGCGTCTATCCCTCTTCCCTGATCCCCGGGGTGTACTACGAAAAGCTCACTCTTCCCCATATTAAGCCTATATCCCGAAAAATCGCCAAACTCTCTCAATATCTGCATAACCTCTGTCATCCCCTCCACAGGATCCGCCACATACAGCAGTAGGTCATCTGCGTAGAGTGACACTCGGTGTTCCTCTCCCCCTCTAACCACCCCCCTCCATTTCTTAGAGTCTCTCAACGCTATGGCCAATGGTTCGATTGCCAGCGCGAACAGTAATGGGGACAGGGGGCACCCCTGCCTTGTTCCCCTATGTAACCGAAAATACTCCGATCTCTGCCGATTTGTGACTACACTTGCCACCGGGGCCCCATAGAGGAGCCTGACCCAACTGACAAACCCCTCCCCGAACCCAAACCTCCTCAACACCTCCCATAAATACTCCCACTCTACCCTATCGAATGCCTTCTCTGCATCCATCGCTACCACTATCTCTGCCTCCCCCTCCGCTGGGGGCATCATTATCACCCCCAACAGCCGTCGCACGTTGACATTCAGTTGTCTCCCCTTTACAAACCCTGTCTGGTCTTCATGCACCACCCCTGGGACACAATCCTCGATCCTCATTGCCAGCACTTTTGCCAGCAACTTGGCGTCTACATTCAGGAGCGAGATAGGCCTATATGACCCGGACTGCAGCGGATCTTTATCACGCTTCAGGATTAGTGATATCGTCGCCTCCGACATTGTCGGGGGTAGAGTCCCCCCTTCTCTGGCCTTGTTAAAGGTTCTCACCAGCAGCGGGGCCAACAAGTCCACATATTTCCTGTAAAATTCCACCGGGAACCCGTCTGGTCCCAGGGCCTTCCCTGCCTGCATGTTCCCCAGCCCTTTAGTCACCTCATCCACCCCAATTGGCACCCCCAGACCTGCCACCTCCTGCTCCTCCACCCTCGGGAACCTTAGTTGGTCCAGAAACTGTTACATTCCCTCTTTTCCCTCCGGGGGTTGGGACCTATATAGCCTCTCATAAAAGGTCTTAAACACCTCATTTACCTTCCCTGCTCTCCGCTCCGTAGTTCCCGTTTCATCCCTGACTCCCCCAATTTCCTTCGCCGCTATCCTCTTACGAAGCTGGTGGGCCAGCAGCCGGCTCGCCTTTTCCCCATATTCGTATCTCATCCCCTGTGCCTTCCTCCACTGTGCCTCTGCCCTCCCTGTGGTCAGCAGGTCAAACTCCATCTGAAGTCTTTGCCTCTCTCTATATAGTCCTTCGTCCGGGGCCTCTGCATATCTTTTATCCACACTCAAAATCTCCCCCACTAATCTCTCGCTTTCTTTGCACTCTTTTTTCTCCTTGTAAGCCCTAATGGAGATCAACTCTCCCCTAACCACTGCCTTCAGCGCTTCCCATACTACCCCCACCTGGATCTCATCGTCATCATTGGCCTCCAGGTACCTCTCAATACATCCCCGCACCCTTCCACAGACCCCCTCATCCGCCAATAGTCCCACATCCAGTCGCCAGAGTGGGCGCTGTTCCCTCTCTTCTCCTAGTTCCAGATCCACCCAGTGCGGGGCATGGTCTGAAACGGCTATGGCCGAATACTCCATTCCTGCCACCCTCGAAATCAGTGCCCTGCTCAAAACAAAGAAATCTATCCAGGAGTATACCTTATGGACATGGGAGAAAAAGGAGAACTCTTTGGCCAACGGCCTGGCAAATCTCCACGGATTTGCTCCATGAACCCCCTGAGCACCTTGGCTGCTGCCGGCCTTTTTCCGGTCCTGGATCTATACCGATCTAACCCTGGATCCAGCACAGTATTGAAAACCCCCCCCATTACCAGGCTTCCCACCTCCAGGTCCGGGATACGTCCCAGCATCCGCTTCATAAATCCCGCATCGTCCCAGTTCGGGGCACATACATTTACCAGCATGACCTCCTTTCCCTGCAATCTACCACTCACCATCACATATCTACCACCGTTGTCCACCACTATATTCCTAGCCTCGAACGACACCCGTTTCCCCACCAATATCGCCACCCCTCTATTTTTCACGTCCAACCCTGAGTGGAACACCTGTCCCACCCATCCTTTCCTTATCCTAACCTGATCCACCACCTTCAGATGCGTCTCCTGAAGCATGACCACGTCTGCCTCCAGTCCTTTTAAGTGCGCGAACACTCGGGCCCTCTTAATCGGCCCATTTAGGGCTCTCACATTCCACGTGATCAGCCGGATTGGGGGGCCGCCCCCCCCTCACATTCCACGTGATCAGCCGGATTGGGGGGCCGCCCCCCCCCCTCCCCCACCCCCCGTCGACTAGCCATCCCCTATTCTAGACCAGTCCCCCGTCCAGGTCCCGCGCACCCACCCGTCCCCCAGGTGGCGCACTCCCGTCCCGACCACCTCTTCTCTTGCCAGCTCCCTCTCGCTCCCAGCAGCAGCAACCCAGTTGACCCCCCCCCCGCTCGATCCCCATCTAGCATGGTTACTCCCCCCATGATGCTTCCGAAAGTCAGCTGACTCCAACTGACCCCGGCTTACCCCGCTCTCTCCTTGACCCCCCCCCCCCCCCCCCCCCCCCCGTGTTTGGAACTCTCATCCTTCTTGCGCCTATCTTCCCGCCATCATCTCCCTAGCGCGGGAAAAAAAACGCGCTTTCCTGGATCGGCCCCGCCCCCCATGGCGCAGCTCCCCCATTCCCACCCCCCCCTCAGTCCCTTTTTCCACCGGCGCCCACATTTCTCAGTGTCCCCCCGTCAAGAAGAGAAAAAACCCCGTCTATCGTCATGATACTGTGAACCTCCCATTCCCCAATTTACATTTCTATACATTGACATCGTCGTCTCCCCCACAGCATCAGTCACTCAGTTCTGATTTCTCTTCTTGGATGAAGGTCCATGCCTCATCCGACGTTTCAAAGTAGTAATGTTTGCCTTGGTGCGTGACCCACAATCGCGCAGGCTGCAGCATCCCAAACTTTATTTTCTTCTTGTGAAGCACCGCCTTGGCCCGATTAAAGCTCGCCCTCCTTCTCGAAACCTCTGCGCTCCAGTCCTGATACACTCGTATCACCGCATTCTCCCACCTGCTACTCCGAACCTTTTTGGCCCAGCTCAAAACCGCCTCTCTGTCGGTGAAGCGGTGAAATCTCACCACTATCGCCCTTGGTGGTTCTCCAGCCTTTGGTCTCCTCACAAGGACCCGGTGAGCTCCTTCCACCTCCAGGGGGCCCGAGGGGGCCTCAGCTCCCATTAGCGAATGGAGCATCGTGCTCACATGAGCCCCAACGTCAGCTCCCTCCACTCCCTCGGGGAGACCCAGAATCCGGAGGTTCTTTCTCCTCGAGCTGTTCTCCAGGACTTCGAGCCTTTCGATACACCTCTTATGTAGCACCTCGTGCGTCTCCATTTTTACCGCTAGGCCCAGAATCTCATCCTCGTTCTCAGATGCCTTCATCTTCACCCCACGGAGCTCTATCGCCTGGGCGTTTTGCGTTTCCTTTAGCCCTTCGATTGCCAATAACATCGGCGCCAGCACCTCCTTCTTTAATTCCTTCGCACACCGCCGGAGGAATTCCTGCTGGTCCGGGCCCCATGTCATCTGGACTCCATCCGTTGCCATCTTGCTTCTTCCTTCTCTTCTCTGCCGCTGCTCTAAAGGATCCGTCGCAATCTGGCCACTACAACCAATCCTTTCCATACACACCCGGGGGGACTCCTTCCTTCGTCACCCCACACTGGGTTCGGTCCAAAAAAATTTCCTTTGGGGATCCCAAAAAGAGCCCAAAAGTCCGTTAGAACGGGAGCTGCCGAAACGTGCGGCTTAGCAGTGCATCACCGCAACCGGAAGTCGGCTTTGATCGTTTTTATGATTAGCAAACTATTATGGCAAATTCATCATGTATCTCGTGCTGATTGTGGCCTCCTGCATTTACTTTTGAAGAAAAACGTGGGTGTGGTGTAGGCCGCAGGAAACGTCTTTCAAATAGGTGAAGAAACAGCTTTCGTCTTCCGGATTGTTGACTCACTATGATCCTGCCAAACCTCTCATCGTCATGTATGATGCACCGCTGTACGGAATTAGGGATGTTCTCGATCATAGGATGGCAATGGCAGGGATCGAGCGATTGCTTTCTCCTCCTGGACACTGGCTGTAGCCGAACACAAATGCACACAGATAGAAAAGGAGGGCCTGGCGGTTGTTGTCGCAGTAAAGAAATTTCATCAATACGTGTGCAGCTGCCTTTTCACCATCATCATCATCATCATTGCTCAGTTTGTTCAAGGAGGACTGGGCCAGCTCACCTATCACATCTGCGAGGATCCAGCGGTGGGCCCTTTTGCTGGCCGTCTATGAATATTCGTTCGAACATAGGCCGGGCACTCATATTGTGCAGGCCGTCTACCCTTGTCGACTGTCCCCCATCTCCTCCCAGGACCAATGATTGTGTCACCACCTTTAGCTTTATGGACATGTTGCCAGTCACTGAGTCCAGGATCCGGGAGTGGACCCAAACGGACCTGGTTCTTTCCAAGGTTCGGCATCTCGTGTTATATGGTGGGCTGCATCGACAGCCCCCAGATGAATTACGGGTTTCTCATCCAAGATATCCAAATTTAGTGTGGAGGATGGTGTCCTGCTTTGGGGTATGCATGTCATCGTCCTGGAAAAAGGACATAGTTTGATCTTGCAAGACCTCCACAATGGACACCCAGGGGTGTCAAAACGGAAATGTTAGCACGCAGCTATGTTTGGTGGCCGGGCCTGGATGCTAACATTGAACGATTAGCCCAATAATGTACCATCTGTGAGGAGCACCAGAAGCACCTGGCCGCATTGTTCCACCCTTGGGGATGGCCAAGGCGGCCATGGGTGTGGTTGCACTCCGAATTTGCTGGGCCATTTCAGGGGTTGATGTTCCTCCTCTTAATTGATGGCTGGAGGTGGGGTCAGCCACCTCCAGGGCAACAATTGAGAAGCTGCGTTTGTCTTTTTGTACCCAGTGCATACCCCAGGTGTTAGTCATGGACAATGGCACACCTTTTATGAGTGAAGAATTCTCTGGGTTTCTGAAGGCCATCGGGGTACGACACATTCGAAGCGCCCCGTACCACCCGGCTTTGAATGGACTAGCAAAAGGGGCAGTCCAGATGTTCAAATGCGGGTTCTGAAAACAGTCTTCGATGTCGATGGACACCAGGCTGGCTGGTTCCTGTTTTACTACAGGACCACCCCGCACACGGTGACTGGGTTGGCCCCGGCTAAGACGCTGATGAAGCGGAGACTTTGGGACCTGTGTTAGCATGATCATCCCAGACAGCCAGTGTTTAGAATGGTTTGTAGATTGACACTTGTTTTTGAAAATATGGAAAGATGTGTCATTTGAAACATGGAAGTCTGGCAATATCTGGTCCGAGAGAAACATGAGAGGATACAGGGAAAGATCCCACAAAGGGTTAACAGCAGCTGCAAAGAGCAGGATTGTAAAATGCAGATATCCTTGGTCAAGCAGGCTTAGCAAACACACATGATTTTGAATGAAGCCATAAACAATGGCTCACACCTTCATTGATGCTTAGTAAGCATCTGGAAAAGCAGGGATGATAGTTTCAGTTGAGCTCCGTGATAAATGTCAACCTTTGAAGTTATAACCAAGTGGATTTTTAGCATACAGCTAAAAGCAATGTTTCAGACCTTCATTGAAAGTAACTATCTTAGTAAGCAGCTGGAAAAGAAAGGATGAGGTTCAGTTGAATTTGATGACAATTCAAGGTGTGAAATTTTGCTAATACCAGGTAAATTAAAGAAAACTGGAGACTATCAGTCTACGAGAAACATAAATCAAAGTCAAAATTATGAGCTGAGGACACAATTGGAAAATAAAACTATAGAAATGACAGGAACCAAACCAAAATTCACAGCTCTTGAAACCAAAGCATTTTTGAATATCACAAAGGAACTTTGAGCATCACAAAGGAAACAATGTAATCAGAGACCTGAGAGGTGAGGTTATGTCAAAATGAATACTTAATTGGATTAGAATGTTAAGATCAAAGATACTTTTTACAATCAAACAAAATAAGAGTTACTTTACAATAAAGTCATAAAAACTAGATAACTGTTAGAAAAATATATAAACCCGAAGAAAGGGGACAGCCAGCAGAGCCAGCTCTCACAGCTCGGTACATGGGAAAGATAGGACACAGCAACCGAGCTCATCAGTGAATACATCTAAAGAAGACCAGATTTTAAAAAGAAGATTGATTGTCAAGTTGGGCCTGAAGGTCCCTTCAACCAACCAGAAGGATCCAGAAGCAAGATTTTTTACTTTTCTGTAAAGACAGTGATTGCATCTTTTAAAAAGAAAAAAATATATAATAATAAAATAACTTAAAAGTTTTTACCTGAAACAGTGGTTATTAACCTACTTTACTTACTTAGTGTTATAACCTGCCTACTTACCATTGGCTGGGGACTAATGACTATCCCACAATCCTGTGGGAGTATGAGCTTCCCCAATGAGGGGGCGGAGAAACCACCAGTAAACTCCGAGTATAAATAAAGCTGGCCAGTTCAGGAACCAGCAGGAAGGAGTATGTAGCAAGGGAAGTTACTGCTACTGTTATGTATATATGTTATAGTAAATAAATGTTATTACTTTGTATCCTTAAAACTTGTGCTGGATTCTTCGTGGCCCTTACAAAACTTAGCAATGCAGGACCCAGGATATCAATGCTACTGAGGGGAAAGTAGGTAAAATTCTTCGGTGAAGGTATGGGTTATACCGGGGGATAACTTGAAAATATAGTTTGACCTGAATAGCACCCACTGAAGCCTGTATCGGAGTGGGGGAGTGAGAATGCCTGTTCACCATTTAGAATATCAACCCTTTTTTGGTATAGGGGGAATTCTAAGAATAGTGGTGAGTTTTTAACTTCATGGCGCCCAGCGTGGAGGCCTAGAATATCAGAAGTTTCTAGGTAAAGCGAGGCTAGAATATTAGAAGTTTCTAGGTAAAGCGAGGCTAGAATATTAGAAGTTTCTAGTTCCCAAACAGCAGTTAGAATATTGGAAGTTTCTAACCGGCACAAAGGCTAGAATATTAGAAGTTTCTAGTCTATGTGTGAGTCAAACTTTACCTGCCGAGTTTAGTTTGGAAAGTCATGTGTGATTGACTTTTGTAAGGATATTCTGTGGATCGAGGGGACATAAAACTCAGGTTGGGTGTAAAAATCAGTAGACTAGAAGATACTGACTCTGAGAAAAAGCCTGCAAGACATCTTGGTGACAGCACTAAAAATCTTGCATCCATTACTGTTAAAGGAGGCCAAAAAATAAATCATCCTTAGAGTGAGGCAGATTGTGAGGAACATCCTAGAGAAATAGGGCGCGCCTAGAAACCTTTAGAGACCAATAACCAATTTAACTAAAACAGGAAGATAGTGCCTTAGTTAGTCTTGGAGAGGGCCCAGAAAGGGTACTTATCCTTAATTTCAGAGTGCATCTGAAAGGGACAACCAGGAAAAGAACTTAGAATTCTGAAAAATGGCAATTAGGGTAATTCTCTTGCCCTGGAATACAGTCAAGAGAGATGAAGCAATGAAACAAGAATGGAAGAAATTAAAAGCTAAAATAATCCTGGAAGAAAGAGACATATCAAGACGGAGACGTCTCCTTCTTTGTTAGAGTGCCTAAAGACCTGCAATATAGAGATCCAGTCAGGATTCTTAAAGCACTTTGTAAATTTGCATTTGAAAAGCAAGCTGAATCACTCATTTTGTTCGGACACAGACAGAAGCATGCAGCTGCTCAAGTGGGCAAAGAGTGCTCTAAACTGGTTAAAATCATTGACGAAGAAAACATGAAAGAAATAATACAGGTCCCTAGTGAACACAAAAGTAAGTCTGAAGTGGCAAACGAATATAGTAAACAGCTGCAGAAAAATGAAGCTTCAGAAATGGAAAATGACGAGGAATCAGTCCTAGAAATCAGATAGCACAGTGAAAACAGTAGGGTTTGAAACAAATGCACCAAGTAAAATCGAAGATGAATGGGAGCAGACAAGACTTATTAAAAAACTGTACGTAGGAGGAAAGCAGATCCACTTAGTGGAAGGAGACTTTACAAATGCCCAAAAGAACGTACAAGTTAATCCTTCCAATAGAAAGGGGAAATTAGGGGCAGGAATTTCAGAGGTATTGGCTCATAGATACAATCCGGAGTTACAGCTAAAAATGGATGAAGAGGTAGTTCTAAGAGGAGAATTTAACGAAGGGATAGCTAGAGCCACAACTCTGAGCCATGGGACAAAGATTATATATGTGGTATCACTAAACAATTCCAGACAGCAGTATAGTATGATGGATGAGACAGAAGTAAATCAAGCAAACATGGAAGGAATCCTGAGACATAGTGTAGAGAGAGATGTTGATATGACATTATTAGGAGACGGAATATTCAAAAATAACTCAAGGGAATCTCTGAGAGTGATAATAAAGACATGTGCATTAACCCCTCTGGCTAGGGCAGGTCAGACAATAAGGATTTGGCGAGAGCAATGGCTACAATTCCTTTTAGACACAGCAGGAACATAACAGCAATCTGAATTTCAATTCAACCAAGTGCCAGCACCCCTGTCAGAGACAGAAAAAACACGACCCAGAGCACCAGATAACCAAGGGAATTCGGACCCCTTTGAAAATTTCCCAAAGCGATACCATTCTCAATACCCAGATGTAAGTCTGTTTCAGGAAGAAAATTGGCCTAGGCAATCTGCCACACATAAAGAAGGAGCTTTTATAGACTATTTTTTTGAAACACAAGAAAGTGAAGAGGAACAAAGTCTAGTTGGGATTATTGTGCCTCCTGCGCTGGGACAGGAAGAATCATCATCCTCAAAAGAGAATGAGGAAATATTAAAACCAAGGAGAAGAAAAGGGAATAGAAAAAATTCTAAACCATTAGACATAGGGGCTTATAGCGATTACTGGAAACAACAACAACCTTCCACTTATCGACCAATAAATAAGGATTTACCATATTATATGTATAATCTAAAGGCAAAAATGGTACACCACAGAGATCAGGAAGGATGGAAAAGAGAGGTTATATCTAGGGGACATAAAATAGGAGAAATATTAGGAGGACGTCAACAAATTGATTCTACAAAATTACTGGGATTACCAAATGTTACCCCCAAAGCTAAATTTTGGCAAATGAGCAAAGGGCATGATAGTTTCGGAAGAGCCATGAGTAGAGTAAGGAACAGCAGAGAAACACAAGGCCAGATAATAGCAGCAAGAAAGGATACTGAATCTCCCAAGACCCCGAATAACTGCACCGACTCCCATAGATAGGGTAAGTTTTGCTCCACGGGATAGCCAAGTACCAATTGCAAAATTTGATGAATATATAGAACCGGTGGAAGATTTTGTACAACAGGGTACCCCTTTCTTGAAGAAGAACCGGTACAACGACAAATACACTTCTCAGAATATAGGGAACCAGATAGAAGTGCCCCTTTAAGAACGGCATGCCCCAGAAGTGAGAAAGTAGTTTGGTCATTTACACCAGGTCCAGAGGAAGGACAGGGAGGTATGGTACCGTATAAAATAGTAGCAGCAGTAATGAAGACAGCAGGCCCAAAGAAAGATGGGGAGAGTAGAATTGAGTATTCACAGAAGGTAAAACAGTTAACGAACAAAATGGGGGCATCAGGAGAATCCACCAAATTGATTGATTTACATACAGTGGGAGAAATACTTACAGGCGAAGTCTCAGATTTAATAAATGAGTTAGATTTGGGAAATGAGAGAGCTAAATTAATGAAAGAAAGGACAGAGGCAGCATATGCAGGGGAACACCTCACAACATATGTCGACCAAATATATGAGGTTAATAAGGAAGAGGGGGCCGATGTAGTCAGATCCCTGAGGGAATCAATACCCAAGATTCCAGGAGGGAATAGCTTCTCAACAATACTGCTAACAACCCCCAGAAAAGAAATAGGAAGAGAACTGGTCAAATTTGATTTGGCAGGCAAAGCAATTAAGGATAAACAAACAAAAGGGGAACAAAGAAGAGCAGCAGCTGCCCAAAATAATGTTTCAACACAAAATGCTCAGACCAGACCACCGAGTCGACAGATACCCGACAAAACGGGACAAAATCTAGCCCAGCCAGCAACGCCACAACACGGGTATAATCTGCGGTCACAAGGACCACCACCACCACAAAATCTAAATTACTTACCAAGGGAACAATTCCGAGCCCTCAGTCGGGAGGAAAGAGACAGATTCATTGAGGATAGGAGAAGAAGAGCAGCTGGTCAGGGGAGGATTGAGCAAGGTAGGTATCACCCACCAGACTGGTACTCGGGACCCTCGCGAGGGGGATTCCGAGGAAGAGGCAGAGGAGGCCCCGGTATAAATTGAACAGATTTGGCTTCTCCCCTTAAACAGGCTATCCAAAATCAAACAATAGAAACAGAAAAAGGGGAATTAGTAGTAGAATACAGGGGAAAGAGATTTATTGTGGACACAGGGGCTGAGGTATCAATGATAAAGGAAGAAGCTGGAAATCTTACAGGAAAATAATACATAGTAGAAGGAGCATTAGGGAATAAGGATATTAGACCAGAAATTAGATTAGGAGAATTATTTGCAATATCAGGAAATGAGAATCTAATGGCAGGAAAAGATTTAATAAAAATAGATACAGGAAAAATAAGGATATTAAAACCAATTGATAACATGGAAGAAATAAGGAAACAGAAAGAAAAAAGTATTTTAAATGACGAGGCTTGGAAGAAGATGGAAGAAGTATTAATGGGAGCAAACCTAGCGATAGGAAAGAATGACACAGGTTTAATTAGCAAGAGATTCCAACACACAATACACAATGCTCCTTAGACCCGAGGAGCTAAGAGCGAGCTGGAGATAACAATCAAGGAATTAGAGCAGCAGGAGATTATTCAACAGGTCACATATGCCTCGACAAATAGTCCAATTCAAGTAGTAAGTAAACCAGATGGTACATTTAGGATGGTAACAAATTACAAAGCTCTAAATAAAGTCACGAAAAAGGATAAGAGATATTTGATAAATCCACAAACTACCTTAGCGCAAGTCGCAGGAAAAACTTACTTAACTAGTATAGATCTGGCGAATGGATTCTGGAGTGCTTCATTAGACCCAGACAGCAGGGCGAAAACAGCATTCACCTTCAGCACTAAGCTGTATATTGTAGACTGCCACAGGGATATGTTAATTCTCCAAATCATTTTCAGGCAATAGTCAGGGAACTGATTAAAGACGATTTGGCTTTAGTATATATCGATGATGTATTAATTGGATACAACACTTAACGGCAGTCAGGAGGAAATGTGAAAGATGTATGGCCTGTGGAGGACAGAGAGGGGAGAAAACATACAGGAGCATAAAAACTGAGAAACCAATGCAACAATGGTCATTAGATCATGCAGGACTGCTTTTTCCTAGAATCAGCATCGGTAATTTGTACTTTTTAGTCAAAACTGATAGCTGCACGGGAGAAATAGACCTCAGAGCAACCAGCAAAGCAAATGGAGCCACTACCAAAAGGTATTGGCAGAAATGATGACCTCAAGAGGTAGGCCAGAATCGGTCCGGATGGACAATGCGTCGCACTTTAGAAATAATACTGTTATTAACTTTTGTGCTGACAGAGGAATAGCAATCAATTGGGCCGTGAAATATGCGCCTGAGAGTAATGGAATGGCTGAGAGGTCTGTAAGAAAAGTAAAGGATTGGATAATAAAGAATCAGAATGATGAAGGCTGGGATAAAGACATTGAGAGAATAGTATTTGATCTTAATAGTAATCTCTGTCTCCCAGGGACAAGGGGACCCAAGTGAATCTGGAAATTATCAAGTAGGAGAGGAAGTGTGGGTGAAGCTACCAACTAAGACTGCAGGGAAAATAATCAGTGAAGCTGTGAAATGGAAAGACAAGATTGTTCAGAATCTGGGTAAACATACAGTTGAATTAGAGAAGCATGGTGTCTGGAGCAAACAAAATTGTATCACAATTAAAACACATGACCCAATTAGTGGGAAGATAGTGAATTAAAACCCATGAGCAGCATTGATTGGACAGATGATAAAGTTAAAATGTCATGTTTGGAACTTACCTTCATAAAAATCCGGTCGTAATTAAAATAAAATAATTAAAGTAAATGTAGTAGCAATATCAGGAATGTATCAAGGTTCGGTTTCTACCAGATTGGATCACTGAGCGAGCAAAAGAGGAGGAGTTTGAGATTCTTTGAATCTCACTCAGGGGTGCAATGACAGAAGGAGGAGGCTTAACAGGCTTTAATTGTATGAAGGATATAAAGGATAAGGAAAATAAACCAGTTCAAAAAAAAAAGGAACGAAATGGTAGCAAAAGAAATCCGGATGTCCTGGAGAGGGCACTTCTGGAGTGTTCAAACGAAGATAGAAAGTACAAATTAAAGAATAGGGCCCTCTCCACCCTTGACCTGTTCATTTGATTTTTCAGATGGAAAAAATAAATAACAGACAAACCAGTTCACAAGAAGGAAGAGAACTGCACTCCAGAGAAGAATGTTTTATACAGGATTGGGGGGAAACTAATGATACAATTGGCTACATAGTTGAGGGAATTAAATGACAGAACCCAGAGGAAAACTTTACGGGTTAGAAACAAATCAAAATATCAAATTATTACTGAGCAGTGAAACCTCCGTTCAGACATCTCCAATTGGACATCAGCTGATGGATGATCTGCGGTCTCCACGGGGTATGTACTACGTGGTGGAGCTATTAAGGGTCTCGGCAGACAGCAGCGACTGACGAGGAACCCCAATATGCTAAATTACAAAAGTTTAAGAATTTTTGTAGCTCGATGCCACGGTGGGAAAATTATTGCCAATGCAGCAAACAATATTGCATTGACGAGCTGTAAACATTATTAAGGAAGAAATGTCATGTAAATTGGTAGGCACTGTTATGTATGTATGATAATGGGGGTATGTGTGCCGTTCGAGAACTTGATCAGCATTTCTAAACTGTGTGAATGTTTTAATAGAGGGGGAATAGTGGTAGTTTCGTGTGCTTTCTTGATTTAACTACATAGAACATCACAAATAATATTGATGTTGTTTACACGCCATATTTAGTATATAATGACTATTTGTCCCAAAGCCACGAAGGAATGTGTCGATGTACTTTATTTTTAGTATTGAAATTGTGATAACAGTTGCAAATATGTAAACCACAGTCTATTTGTGTGGTTAGGTGATGAGTAATGTGTTAAGATAAGACTTAATTTTTTTTACTGTTTATTTAACAATAGGGAGAATTTATTTGGAAAAAGAAAAAGTGACAGTTCGATGTCGTTTTGCGAATACTGTTGGCATATTATATTGCAAATGTTGTAAGGTAAATTATAACAGATGAAAGGGATTTGAAAGAAATTTGTCAGAAAGATAGTCTCTCATGTACACCAGGGGCTGGCAGACATACATGGTTCAGGACAATATTAGACATTAATGTGGCGAAGTCAGGGATAGAAGCAGGATCAATTGAACCTTTTAAATTAATGAAGCAAGGTAATCAGTGGGTGGTACATGATATCATAATTTACCATTCCGATGAGAAACGGTAAGCAATTTGGATGACAGAAAAATGGGACACTGAACAGCCAGTGATGAACAAAATAACTTTTTGGTTACAGATGGACTGAATTGTGTGCTATTTCTAAGGTACATGAGGACGCTTCTACGGTGCTGCTACCCCAAGGAAGTAAAATGCTTTGGAGGTAGTGGAACACACGGATATAGCTATTTGGTTACCTTCCTGAGCGGCTGCGGCTATGGTTCACGGTAATTGGACTTGAGGAAAGAACGAAAAAAGACACTGGTCTGTGATATGGATACATTTACGAATTGATTTTGGTGCACAATTTAAAATCACAAAACATGTACATACAAATGAGAAAGATCGGGGATAAATGTTAGTCAGTACAATTAGATGGGGGGATAATTGACGAAATGATATAGTTATGTTTCAAATGTCAAAACGTGGTGTTATTGAAAATATGGAAAGATGTGTCATTTGAAACATGGAGGTCTGGCAATATCTGGTCTGAGAGAAACATGAGAGGATACAGGGAAAGATCCCATAAAGGGTTAACAGCAGCTGCAAAGAGCAGGATTGTAAAATGCAGACATCCTTGGTCAAACTCACAGGATTTTGAATGAAGCCAAAAACAATGTCTCACACCTTCATTGAAAGTAACTATCTTAGTAAGCATCTGGAAAAGCAGGGATGATAGTTTCAGTTGAGCTCCGTGATAAATGTCAACCTTTGAAGTTATAACCAAGTGGATTTTTAGCATACAGCTAAAAGCAATGTTTCAGACCTTCATTGAAAGTAACTATCTTAGTAAGCAGCTGGAAAAGAAAGGATGAGGTTCAGTTGAATTTGATGACAATTCAAGGTGTGAAATATTGCTAATACCAGGTAAATTAAAGAAAACTGGAGACTATCAGTCTACGAGAAACATAAATCAAAGTCAAAATTATGAGCTGAGGACACAATTGGAAAATAAAACTATAGAAATGACAGGAACCAAACCAAAATTCACAGCTCTTGAAACCAAAGCATTTTTGAATATCACAAAGGAACTTTGAACATCACAAAGGAAACAATGTAATCAGAGACCTGAGGGGTGAGGTTATGTCAAAATGAATACTTAATTGGATTAGAATGTTTAGATCAAAGATACTTTTTACAATCAAAGAAAATAAGAGTTACTTTACAATAAAGTCATAAAAACTAGATAACTGTTAGAAAAATATATAAACCCGAAGAAAGGGGACAGCCAGCAGAGCCAGCTCTCACAGCTCGGTACATGGGAAAGATAGGACACAGCAACCGAGCTCATCAGTGAATACATCTAAAGAAGACCAGATTTTAAAAAGAAGATTGATTGTCAAGTTGGGCCTGAAGGTCCCTTCAACCAACAAGAAGGATCCAGAAGCAAGATTTTTTACTTTACTGTAAAGACAGTGGTTGCATCTTTTAAAAAGAAAAAAATATATAACAATAAAATAACTTAAAAGTTTTAATCTGAAACAGTGGTTATTAGCCTACTTTACTTACTTAACAATGCAGGACCCAGGATATCAATGCTACTGAGGGGAAAGTAGGTAAAATTCTTCGGTGAAGGTATGGGTTATACCGGGGGATAACTTGAAAATATAGTTTGACCTGAATAGCACCCACTGAAGCCTGCATCGGAGTCGGGGAGTGAGAATCCCTGTTCACCATTTAGAATATCGACCCTTTTTGGTACAGGGGGAATTCTAAGAATAGTGGTGAGTTTTTAACTTCACACTGAACCCGTTTGGCTGCGTTACGAATGCCCTTTCCTTGGCCATCAAGTCCTGGGGTAGAACTTGAACCCGGAGCTTCTAGCTCAGAGGCTGGGAGGCTGCCCACTACGAGACCTCTTATATATAGAATTATATGTAACTGCAGGTTAAAGAGTTAAATTATGAGGACAAGTTGCATAAAAAGATTAGAAAGCTTTTGAGGTAATATTTGAGGACCAAAATGATGCTGCTGGTGCTCATCGACCAAGGAATTAGGTGCACAGATGGCGTGGTGGATGGCTTATCTCAGTTGCGTGGACTGAAAGTAACTAATGCAGGCATGCTTCATGAACCAGAGTACCTGAATAAACATCTCTGAGTGAGGGATTTTTTAATTGCAGGCAAATTAATGCTACAGGACCAGCTCACGTAAATTACTCACTAACTCCTGTTTCTAAATCATAGCCGGGTGACTTATGGGCGGGATGTTTAAGCTCCAATGCCAGTGGGCAATGTCGTGGGCCGGCCAGGAAAGTTTGGAGAGCTGTTATCAACCGCTGTGTACATTTACCCATCCCACCCACAATGATGCCCCCCCCCCCCCATCTTTCCCCCCTTCCTCCCCTCATCGAGAGTTTTCTCGCCCCCGCCCTTCTGCTAGCACTCTCTCCCCTTCAGGCGCTGTGTCACGGCACCGCCCTTCTCCCATACTTACTTGTGCTAGCTTACTCGTGAGTGTGACGCAACCCTCCCCCTGGAGCAATCTTTACCTACCCCTGCCTGCTGTGTTCCTTCCCCCCCTCCTCCTTCTCCCCACCCGTTCCTGCAACTTACCACTCTAACCCCCTCCTTCCTGGGAGACCGAAAGCAAGACAGTTCTATCCCACCCAATTGTCCTTTCTTTTTAAAGAAGTTTGTATTCAGTGCTTTTACTGCTGCCTTCCCAGCCCATGCCTGCGTACACATTTGCCAGCTTTGGCCAGTGCAGTGAAGTAATATTTCTTCCCCTGGATGGTTACCCAGAGCTGAGTCGGGTGCAGCATCCAAAACCACACCTTGGGCTGGATTCTCCCAAAATGGGACTGTGCACCTATGCCGACGTAGAAACGCTGGAGTTTTGCTCCGGAGATGCCTGGAAAAAAGATCAGCTGATTGAATGCCTCCAGGGGGCTGGCAGGGACCCGGAGTAATTCACGCAGCTTTAGCTGCGGATACGGGCCCCCGCACTTCCAGTTCGGTGTCCGCGCCGAGCTCCATGGCGGATTCGGACCCCGAAGCCAGACACAAAAATTAGACCCCCCTCGATCGGACGCGCACCCGAACATCCAACCATGCTGATCTAACCCCGGTCGCTGTGGTCAGTTGCTGCCTTCTCCAGCTCGCTGATGGTTTCCTGCTGAGCTCCAGCCGGTGCTCCATCTTTTCCAGCACCACCTTGAAGGGGGCTAGGGTGTCCGCGACCACCGCCTTCGCCATTACCATCATCTTCAGTTTGATGAGGTCTCTGTGCTTTAAGAGCTCCTGCATTAGGAGATCCAACCACTTGCTTATCGGGGATAGTCCGGAATGTACCTCAGTGACTCGGCCTGTTTGGGTACAGCCAGCTCTATCTCACTCTGCATGCCTGTCGTTGCCCTGTCCTTTCTTTCCAGGCCAAATTAGTGGCCTATTTTTGGGCTAAAAGTGCCAAATTCCAACTTCCAGGAGAAGAGCCACCTTTCCGGTGCCCGTTCAGCACATCCCGTCACCGGAATCATAAGGGGACAGTTATGCGAATGGAGCAGTCAACGCAGGACTAGGGGTGTTGTCCCTACATGCGCGCAGTACATAAAACAGGGTAAATGAATTTGTTGCGCACATTAATGTTGGCGGTTACAATATTGTGGGTATCACAGAGATGTGGCTGCAAGGGGATCAGGGATGGGATCTAAATATCCAAGGATATGTGACCTATCGAAAAGACAGGCAGATGTGCAGAGGGGATGGGGTTGCTTTGTTAGAAAATAATGAAACTAAATCGATAGCAAGGAGCAATATACGATCAGAAGGTATAGAATCTCAGTGGGTAGAGTTGAGGAATCGCAAAGGAAAAAAGACTCTGATGGGAGTTATGTACAGGCCCCCTAGCAGTAGTCAGGATGTGGGGCAGAAAATAAATCAGGAGATTAAAAAGGCATATAAGAAAGGTCATTTGTAATAATCATGGGAGACTTCAATATGCAAGTGGACTGGGAAAACCAGGTTGGTTGCGGATCCCAAGAAAATAAATTTGTGGAATGCCTAAGAGAGGTTTACTGGAGCAGCTTGTGGTAGAGCCCACTAGGGAACAGACAATTCTGGATTTTGTGATGTATAATGAGGCAGATTTCATTAAGAACGTAAGGTGACGGAACCCTTCGGGGCAGTGACCACAAAATAGAATTCACTCTGTGATTTGAGAGGGAGAAGCTGGAATTAGACATAATGGTTTTACAATTGAATAAAGGTAACTTTAATGAGGGAGGAGCTGGCCAGAGTTGATTGGAAAGGGAGCCTAGCAGGGAAGACAGTGGAACAGCAATGACAGGGGTTTTGGGGGGTTATTCGGGAGACGCAACAGAAATTCATCCCAAAGAATAGGAAACATCCTAAGGGGAGGACGAGGCATCCATGGCTGATGAGGGAAGTGAGGGACAGCATTAAAGCAAAAGAAAAAGCATGCAATGTGGCGATAATTAGAGGTAAGCCAGAGGATTGGGAAGCCTTTAAAAGCAAGCACAACACAACTAAAAAAGCAAGGGGAGAGAAGATGAAACATGAGTGTAAGCTAGCTAGTAATATAAAAGAAGATTGCAAGATTTGTTTTCGATATATAAAAGGTAAGAGAGGCAAGAATGGAGATTGGACCACTGGAAAATGAGGCTGGAGAAGTAGTAATGGGGAACAAAGAAATGGCAGAGGAACTGAATTGGTACTTTACTTCAGTCTTCACGATGGAAGACACCAATGACATACTAGAACTTCAAGAGAGTCAGGGGGCAGAAGTGAGTGTAATGCCCATCATGAACAAGAAGGTGCTGGGGAAGCTGAAAGGCCTGAAGGTGGATAAATAACCTAGAACGGAAGGAATACGCCCCATGGTTCTAAAAGAGATAGCTGAGGAGATTGAAATGAAATTAAATGAAAATCGTTTATTGTCACAAGTAGGTTTCAAATTAAGTTTCTGTGAAAAGCCCCTAGTCGCCACATTCCGGCGCCTGTACAGGGAGGCTGGCACAGGAATTGAACTGTGCTGCTGGCCTGCCTTGGTCTGCTTTCAAAGCCAGCGATTTAGCCCTGTGCTAAACCAGCGTGGAGGCATTGGTGGTGATCTTTCAGAAATCACTGGAGTGACGGAAGGTCCCAGAGGACTGGAAAATGGCTTATGTAACACCATTGTTTCAGAAGGAAGGGAGGCAGAAGACGGGAAATTATAGATCGGTTAGCCTGACTTTGGTCATAGAATCATAGAATTATAGAATTTACAGTGCAGAAGCAGGCCATTTGGACCATTGAGTCTGCACTGACCCTTAGGAAGAGCAACCCACTTAAGTCCACACCTCCTCCCTATCCCCGTAACCCAGTAACCCCACCTAACCTTTTGGATACTAAGGAGAAATTTAGCATGGTCAGTCGACCTAACCCGCACATCTTTGGGCTGCGGGAGGAAACCGGACACCCACAGAAAACCCAGGCAGACACGGGGAGAAAGTGCAAGCTCCACACAAGCAGTCACCCAATGCCAAAATTGAACCCGGGACCCTGGACCACTGAGGCAGCAGTGCTAGCCACTGTGCCACCGTGCTGCCTTGGGCCATTGGTAATATTTTAGATTCCATTATTAAGGATGAGATTTCAGAGTTCTTGGAAGTGCATGGTAAAATAAGATTGAGTTAGCACGACTTTGTCAAGGCGAGGTCATGCCTGACAAACCTGTTAGAATTCTTTGAGGAGGTTAAAGAGGAAGTTCGACAAAGGACAGCCAGTGGACGTGATCTAGTTGGATTACAGAAGTCCTTGACAAAGTGCCCAGGAGGCTGCTAAATAAGATAAGAGCCTATGGTGTTAGAGGCATGATACCAGCATGGATAGAGGATTGGCAGAAGGCAGAGAGTGGGGATAAAGGGGTCTTTTTCAGGATGGCAGTAGGTGATTTCGCAGGGGTCAGTGTTGGGACCACAACTATTCACAATATACATTAACGATCTAGAAGAAGGAACTGTGGGCACTGTTGCTAGGTTTGCAGAGACACATAGTTATGTAGAGGGACAGGTAGTGTGGAGGAACCAGGGAGGCTGCAGCAGGACTTGGACAGGCTAGGAGAGTGGGTAAAGAAGTGGCAGATGGAATACAATATGGAAAAGTGCGAGGTTATGCACTTCAGTAGAAGAATAGAGGATAGACTATTTTCTAAATGGGGAAAGGCTTGAGCAATCAGACGCAAAAAGGGACTTAGGAGACTTGGTTCAGGATTCTCTTAAGGTTAACATGCAGTTGGCAGTCAAGAAGCCAAATTCAATGTTAGCATTCATTTCGAGAGGGCTAGAATACAAGAGCCAGGATGTACTGGTGAGGCTGTATAATCCTCTGGTCAGGTGGAAATTAAGGTTCCGTTTCTGAAACGTCAGACAGTCACAAGAACATGGCAGACACCACGGAGAAAGAAAATTCAAGTCCGCTCCAGGAATGAACGCAATGCACATTCCTTTCGGAACGATTGATTGATTTATATTTATTGTCACATGTACTGAAGTACAGTGAAAAGCATTTTTTTGTGGCCAAGGGAACGTACACAATACGTACATTGTAGACAAAAGAATAATCGACAGAGTACATTGACAAATGGTATATCAACAAACAGCGATTGGTTACAGTGCAGGACAAGGGGCCAAACAAGCAATACATGAGCAAGAGCAGCAAAGGCCGCCCTGAATAGTGTTCTTACAGGGAACAGATCAGTCCGAGGGAGAGTCGTTGAGGAGTCTAGTAGCTGTGGGGAAGAAGCTGTTCCTATGTCTGGATGTGCGGGTCTTCAGACTTCTGTATCTTCTGCCTGATGGAAGGGTCCAGAAGAGGGCAAAGCCTGGGTGGGAGGAGTCTCTGACAATGCTGTCTGCCTTCCTGAGGCAGTGGGAGGTGTACACAGAATCAATGTGAGGGTGGCAAGCTTGTGTGAAGCGTTGGGCTGAGTTCACCACACTCTGCAGTTTCTTGCGATCTTGGGCCGAGCAGTTGCCATACCAAGCTCTTCCTGAGGAACAGGACAAACCCACAGGGTCCAGAAAAAGCAGACAAGTTGTTACTAAAGAGAAACGTAATTCAAAGGGGCACAAAAAGCGAATCAAACGGAGAGAGCTAAGTACAAGAAACACAGAGTACTACCACCATTCTTCCAAATGTGACAGACTGAGATGTGGAAGAACTGTCAAGCTGCAAGG
This sequence comes from Scyliorhinus torazame, assembly GCF_047496885.1. Classification (NCBI taxonomy): domain Eukaryota; kingdom Metazoa; phylum Chordata; class Chondrichthyes; order Carcharhiniformes; family Scyliorhinidae; genus Scyliorhinus; species Scyliorhinus torazame. The sequence goes on along the minus strand of NC_092720.1, from coordinate 124,022,663 downwards.
CCATCTGAATTTATAAGGTCAGAGACTTGAGGTGGGGGAGAAGGGATTGCAAATAAAGATTGTATGGTCACACTCGGTTGGGAGAAAAGGTTTCCTTTTAAGAAGAAAGGGGGACACTAGTGTGCCTGCATGCCATTGTAATGGAAATATGCTTGGCAGAGCAAGGGTTGACATGAGACTGGAGACTAACACCGCCCATTGTATGACGTATAGAGTTGCATGGTAATAGGCTGAGAGAACAATCAAGAAGAAGTCTGCATTGTGAGAGCAGCACCATGCATGGCAGTAGCTGGGATCTGTACCTGGTTAAAGACGACCAATAAACGGTTCATGTTTAAACACACTAGACTTAAGATCTCATCAATGAGACAGACACCAAACTAACCCAGAACACACCATCTACGAGTCGGCTACCTTCAAATGTCAGAATGCCAGCGCCATTGGAGGCTGCAGGCAGTTCACCTCAGACATTTGTGCTCTGGTCCACAATGCCATATCATTATACCTCAGGAGAGGCATTGGAAAACCTTGGCATTACCCATGCATTTCTGTCCCTGACACACCAGCCAAATCGACCCCCAACTGTGACATGTCCTGTATGAATGGCAAGTCCACTCATGGCTGCTGCTCATCTTTCCAAAGGTCTTTGATCTCGTATGTCACCCCCACCTCTACTTTAGCCCACTCCTGGTGCTACTGGTAGGCTGCCATTCTCACCTCCGGACCAATGATATGTTTTTAAATTTCAATATATCGGCGTGGCACTGGCGCTGACGTTGGGTGGGATTGGAAATTGTCAGGATCCTGACCCCGGATTTAAAATGCAGCCCCCAGGCCGGTTCCCGTCACATTAATCTTTTGACACAGTAAAACCAGAACTTTCTTGTTGCTCTGTGGGAGAACCGATGGGCAGCACCGTGGCGGAGTGGTTAGCACTGCTGCCTCATGCGCCAAGGTCCCAGGTTCGATCCCGGCCCCGGGTCACTATCCGTATGGAGTTTGTACATTCTCCCCGTGTTTGCATGGGTTTCGCCCCCACAACCCAAAGATGTGCAGGGTAGGCGGATTAGCCACGCTAAATTGCGCCTTAACTGGAAAAAAAGAATTGGGCACTCTCAAGTTATTTTTTTTAAATGAGAGAGCCGTGACTTTCTGTGATGAAGGTGCTGAGAGAGGAGCTGGCCCTGTAAGTCAAAGGAGTTGCTCCAGGGACAGTGCACCGCATCCGTACAATGCATCGCAAGCTGGGATTGTTAGATTATCGTCCCGAAATATTCGCTCAGAGCTGTTCCAGGTCCATTGCTGTAACTTTGCTGGAAACCACTGGAGAAGGGGGCAGTGTCAGCGGTGTACGGAGCTATTTTGGAAGAGGATAAGGCACCACTGGAAGTGATCAAAGCAAAGTGGGAGGAAGAGTTGGGAGAGGTCATAGAGGAGGGGGTCTGGTGTGAGGTGCTCCAGAGAGTAAATGCCTCCACCTCGTGTGCGAGGTTGGGGCTGATACAGCTGAAGGTGGTATACAGAGCACACCTCGCGACGGCGAAGATGAGCCGATTCTTTGAAGGAGTAGAAGATGTGTGTGAACGTTGCGGGGGTGGGGGGGCCCGCTAATCACGTTCATATGTTTTGGTCCTGTCCAAAGCTAGGGGAGTACTGGAAGGAGGTGTTTAGGGTAATTTCCAAGGTGGTGCATGTGAAACTAGACCCGGGCCTCCGGAAGGCCATATTCAGGGTGTCGGACCAGCCAGGGTTGGAAACGGGTGCGGAGGCAGATATCATAGCCTTCGCCTCGTTGATCTCCCGAAGGTGGATCCTGTTGGGATGGAGAGCAGCCTTTCCGCCCAGTGTCCTGGCGTGGCGGGGGGACCTGTTGGAATACTTGACCCTTGAGAAGGTTAAGTTTGAACTGAGGGGAAGGATGGAGGGGTTCTACAAGTCGTGGGCATTACTCATTACGCACTTTCAAGAACTGGATAACATCGAACATTAGTTGGGGGGATGGGGGGGAGGGTTGGGGGGGAGGGTTGGGGGGGAGGGTTGGGGGGGAGGGGGCGGTGTGTATTAAGGGTGACTATGGGTAATCCCTGATTCCTTTTTGTCATTTGTTTATGTAAACATGCGGGCTAATGTTTGCGGGTTGGTGGGAGGATGGGATCGTTGTTATTATGGGGATTGACATATTTGTTGCTGATTATTGTTTACTGTTGGTGGGTGTAAATTTGGGAGAAAATGTGAAAAAGGAGGAGAATAAAAATATATTTTTTAAAAACTTTGCTGGAAACCAGTGGGATTCTGGTAAAGATAGAGCGATGGAGTAGTAGCAGCATGAGGAAATTCAGACCACACTTCGCCAGTGACGGTGCAGCAGAATACTGGAGAGTAAGGATAAAGGGAAAACCCAACACGTCTGGATGACATGCCACAGGTCATTATTTTGACGAAAGTGAACACATAGTAAAGATTGGAAAGCACTTTAGCCAAATTAGTGAAAAGGAGAATGTCATTGGCAGGCACTTGCTCATTGATAGTGCTTCTGGTAATCGCTAGGCTTTGATTGGCCTTTCATTGCAGTGAGGTTTATGTCTCCAACTGGACTCGCAAGAACCCAAGTCTTCCATTGGTTGATCACTTTAAGTATGGGAAAAACAAGACATCATTACTCGAGAATTCAAAAAGATATTTTTAGACATTCTCAGAAAAAGAAGTCATCGGTTAAATTAGCAGGTAATAAAATTAATGCTTTTGTCAAACAAACAGGTCGCTGGTTGGTGTTAGGAAAACATTAGGGAAAGTGGAATGCGTGCATTAACAACAGTTTACTTGTTTGCCTTTTTGCGACTAGGCCATCTGTTCACTCCCATGTACGCGGCGGGAAAAAATATCAACTGCAATGATTTGTGGAGGGCCATTTGCGGTGAGGTTTCAGGGGGAGGCAGTGAGGTATGTTCTGGAGCTCAATGAGCTTGGAGAAGTTATGGAGCTACCATGCTGCTACATTCAGAGTGAAAGTTTGTGCAGGATTTTGACAATCTGGATTTTGAGTACAGTTATATGGAAAGGTACACTGTGCAGTTTCTATCTTCTCTCAGTAAGACGCTTTGAACTTTGAATGACTGTTTTCCATGGGATATGTCTGCAATACTGTTTGGAGGTCTGTCTAGGGCAAATATTGGAATTTAATGAAATTTGGGAAAGAAAAGAAGAGATTCTGATTATTTAGGGTCACTTTCCCTTTTTCTCAAGGATAAAGAAGGTAGTTGGACTCTTGGATCAGGATGATTCTACTCGATGCCGAGTGTGCACTTTATCTCCACACCAACAGCTCATCAGCAGAGCTCCCAAACTCCACATACGCCACCAACATGATTGCTGAAGCGTACTTGCAATGGATTCATGCTTTGATAGAGAGCCGAACCAGGCTTATCATCATCCCTGGAGCAATCTGCTTCCTTGCATCTTTGATAGCCAGTCCGCTGATTCTGCTCGCCATTTTTACCAGCAGCAGCCTCTGTGAAGAATCCAGATACCTTCTGCTGAGCAACACCTTGATCAGCGACTTCATTTACTTGGTGATAAATTTCTGCATCCAGCTTTGTAACGTTACCCAGCTCAGCTCCCCCAAACTGGTGTGTGAATTGTTGCTTTTTACTCTAACGACCACGAGCTGCTGTGGGTTAATGACGATCACAACCATGGTGATGGATACCTACTTGGCTATTAACTGGCCTCTGCATTATATCACACTGTTTCCTCCCTCCAGGGCTGTCAGGCTGGTCATCTTGATATGGATTGTGGTTGCTTTTCCGCAGTTCATCATTACTGCAGTAATGCTAATAACCCAACAGTCTCCATTTTGCAGGCTAACATTCTGCGAGGTAGACTACATCTTCCTGACAGTCCCCCACGGTGCAATCCTCACCCAACTCTTTTATGGCTTGCTCATTGCCCTGCTGTTGTCATGTGTGTGCTTGCTGCTGACCTGTTATTTCATGCTGTACTGGAAGACGAGGAATTCTGGGATCTGGAGCGGCTTTTCCTCCAGGGCAAGGCTCACCTTCCTGATGCACTCTGTTGTCTTTGCCTTTTATTGCTGTTCAATGCTACTGATGGTGGTGGAAAGGATTCTATACAATTGCGGCACGGTGAAGTTCGAGATGGCCATTTTCATAACTCGGACCATGTCTAATATAATCATGATGGCACCAAAGGCATTGGCCCCTTACCTTTACGGAATGAGGTACAGAGAATTAGCAAAGGTTATCAAATCTTTCTTCTTGTTAAAAGATGTCAATCAGGTGGAACCCATACATTAAATCAGTGTGAACACATTTGTATAACCCCTCAGACCTGTCAGAGTGTACCCGTATTTAAGTAAGATAATTACAAATGTCGTGCAGTTATATATATGTCTCGCTCTCTCTGTTCGAAATGCACTGATTATAATTGATGATGGATTATAAAATATATAAACTGATTTACAATATGCCAGTGAATGTCTCTTGGCTTTGCTCATGGTGAATTAGTGTTAAACAAGAACGCACTTGCATTTATATAGCGCCTCTCATGACCTCTGGGTGCCCTGAAGTGCTTTACAGCCAATTAAGTAGTTTTGAAGTGAAGCTACTGTTGTAAAGTTGGGAAACATGATGGGAAATAATCAAGAGGCCATAGATATAAGTTGAGAGGCGGTAAATTTAAAACTGTGATGAGGAGGCACTACTTCTCGCAGAGGGTGGTGAATTTGTGGAACTCGCTGCCCCATAGTGAGGTGGAGTCCGAATCATTAAATGATTTCAAGAGGGAGATAGATATATTTCTGATTTTTGAAAAACTGGTCAAAGGGATATGGGGAACAAGTAGGGAGGTGGCTTTGAGACCAGGAAGAGATCAGCCATGATCTGATTGAATTGCGGAGCAGGCTCGAAGGGCTGAATTGCCACTTCTGCTCCTAATTCCTGTGTTCGAATGGAATTTGAGCGCAGCAAGCTCCCACAAACAGCAATGAAATAAATGACCAGATCATCTGTATTACGTTTTGGTTGAGGGATAAATGTTGACCAGCACACCAAGAGAAGTCCCCTGTTCTTTGAATTTTGCCATGGGAGTGCAGAGTGGTGACAACATAATTTAAAAACCACTTAGGGAGAATAGCCCTGACGTGATCTATGGTTATGTATTGGGGTTATTAAACAAACTTGACCTGATATTTGCCGAGACTCAAGATACATGTATTTCCACTGGATAGAGAAATCCCCTTCGAACCTGGCGAGGAGCGAACTGAAGGTGGCCTCCAATTGCACACACAGTTCCACTTGAAGCTGGACTGTGAGGGTGCACAAAACTGCACAACAGTTCATCAGTGAGAAAGGTTTAATCCACTTCCTTCAAACCAATTGTGAAAAATCGCTACCCTCTCTTGAATATAAAGAAGGCAGCAGCAACAGACTGTCGCCATTGTTAGTTTACGGCTTGTGTACATCTTCCTGGATTATAACGACATGAAGGATCAAAGGTTTGACACCTCGTCCCAAAGACGACACCTATGGCAGTGCAGCATTCCTTCAGTTCTGCACTGAAGTGTCAGCCTTGGAATCAGATTGGAATAAATTGAAATAAAGATGGGAAAGGACTCACTTTGTAGAAGGCAGTGCTTACAAGGAGATTGGTGGGAATGCATTTATTGATGGTAAGGTGAGATCTTTTTTAAGATGCAGAATAATGTAGAATTATGAATTTAGATAAGGGAGATTCTTAATATGGCTGCTGTCGTGAGGCAAGCTGAGAATAGACAATAGCAATGAGCTGAGAGAGGCGCCAGAGGCCCAAATTCAAAATTCTATTCAGGGCAGCAGGACTTAAGATATAATAATAATTTTTATTATTGTCACAAGTAGGCTTACATTAACACTGCAATGAAGTTACTGTGAAAAGCCCCTAGTCGCCACACTCTGGTGCCTGTTCGGGTACACAGAGGGAGAATTCAGAATGTCCAATTCACCTAACAGCACGTCTTTTGGGACTTGTGAGAGGAAACCGGAGCGCCCGGAGGAAACCCACAGAGGCACGGGGAGAACGTGCAGACTCCGCACAGACAGTGATCCAAGCCGGGAATCGAACCTGGGGCCCTGGAGCTGAGAAGCAACAGTGCTAACCACTGTGCTACCGTGCCGCCCATATTTCCCAAATATACCTAATGGGGAGCAGCCAATTAGTCCTCATGATCAATGTCTTCCATGATCTCCATCCTCCCTAACTCCATTATGGTCTCAGATCCTGCAACTCTCCGAGATCTGTGCATTCCTCTTCGTTGTCCTCCTGACTTCCTTTACCCCACTGTTGGCAGCTGTACCTTCATTCACTTACACTCTAACCTCTGGAATTCCTTCCCTGAGGCTTCCCACCTGTCCTAATTCGGGACACTTTTTTAAAAGCCACTTCTTTGGCCAGGATTTTGATCATCTGACTTAATGCCTCCTTCTCTAGCTCTGATTACTACTGTGTGTGTGCCCAGGAATGTTTTACTACATTTAAATTACACATTGTTATTATTGTCCCAGAGGGAAAAATCAGTTGAAACCGACTGAAAACTGTAGCTATGACTAACCAGTCTCCAACTGGAATAACCAGTGTGCATCGGGAGGAAGCAGAACAACTGGGAAATCCAACCAGAAATCAGGTACTGCTTGATTTTCCGCTCCAATACTGGCTGTGCCCAGTTATGATTTACTGGAAACAGATGACTTAACTGGGAATTGACTGTCTGAAGTCTTGGTTCTGTTATCTCGTATGGTATGTTGTAATCTGTGTGTCCAGCCTACCTCATTCTTACATATGTCCATGTGTAATTCTGTATTCTCAGATTGCAAAGACTTTTTCCCAACCTCCATCCAGGATGAACAACTGTCTTGCCTGCGATTGTCCCAGAATTGTCCCACTATAGGCCAGTGAGCCTAACTTTGGTAGTAGGCAAGTTGCTACAGTCCATATCAAGGATTTCACAACACAGCATTTGGAAAGCAGCAGCACAATCAGACAAAGTCAGCATGAATTTACAAAGGGGAAATCATGCTTGACAAATCAACACTTTGAAGATGGAACTCGTAGAGTTGACTAGGGAGAACCGGTGGATGTGGTTTATTCATATTTTCAGAAGGCATTTGACAAGGTGTCGCATAGCAGATTACTATGTAAAGTTAAAACGTATGGGATTAAGGGTAGTGTCTTGAGATAGATAGTAAGAAGTCTTACAACACCAGGTTAAAGTCCAACAGGTTTGTTTCGATGTCACTAGCTTTCGGAGCGCTGCTCCTTCCTCAGGTGAATGAAGAGGTATGGTCCAGAAACATGTATATAGACAGATTCAAAGTTGCCAGACAATGTTTGGAATACGAGCATCAGCAGGTGATTAAATCTTTACAGATCCAGAGATGGGGGTAACCCCAGGTTAAAGAGGTGTGAATTGTCTCAAGCCAGGATTTTGCAGGCCAGATAGTGGGGGATGGATGAATTTGATCGAACCTTTGTGCAAAGGATTTGTAGCGTGGTTGCTCCACTGATGGAATTGCTGAAGAAACGTAAAAAATTTCAATGGACAGGGGAGTTTCAACAGGCATTTGACTGCCTGAAAGCTGTGATCACCAATGCTCCTGTATTGGAGAACTGCAAGGGGCTCTGTGGTCAGATTGAACTAAAGTATCTGATTCTAAAGAGAAATGCTGAGGAGTAGAGGAATGGATGGATCGTGCAGATGCTTTCTTGTTCAAAAAGACTGTCAATCGAGAAGGTTTTCGGTTGGAGGAAGAAGAACGGGAAAGATGGACTTTATGATTATGCCTGTTTCCGTGTGTTGTTTTTTTAAAACTAAAACGTATATTTACTGTGTGCATTTCTTAGTGGATGGTGCAAAAGTGAAAAATGAAACCATCTTGAAGTTGATGGTTTATTTTTTTTCTTGAGGGGAGGTGTCATGTGAGAGTACCTTTAAGAAATGGATGTTTAAGCAATGTACCTTTAAGAAATGGAGCTGATCACATTACTGAAGTGATGTCAGAGGGTGGGGGAGCTGAGCTCACTTCTGCTTTTGGTTTCAGTTTGAGAGAGCAGCTGGAAGTGTCTGTGTGTTTTGCTGAGAGCTGCAGGAAGAAAAGCAAGGTGCTGGAGCTGAAGTCAACCAAGCTGATATATCTCTGCCATCCAACAGAAAATATATATTTGTGACCTGGTGTGTTACTGTTTTGAAGGTTTGAAGGCTTTTGGATGTTTAAAGGAACAGTTTGCAGGATTGGGTAGTGTTGTATTATTTTCGGGGTTATCTTTGAAGTCAGGGGTGTTAAGAGATCCAATGTTTATTTAAAAGGTTAATTTGAGTTCATGGAATAAATATTGTTTTGTTTTAAAAACCACGTGTCCATAATTGTAATACTACAGCTGGGGAACAAGCCGTGTGCTTCAAAAGCAAGAATCCATTAAAGGGGGGGGTTGGTTGAACTCCATGATACATTTTGGGGTTCTGAAAACACCTCTCCCATAACACAATTCTCTGTCCAATCGCATTTCCCGATTTCGCCGTCAGCCAGCGGAGAACCGAGAATTTAAGGAATGTTATGCACTTATTTGATGCTGTTAAAAAGCAATTTGCTTTAACTTCTCTCCGAGAGTTATTAGAATTACCACAGTTACAACTGAATTTCATGTAATCTCAATCTTTTATACAAATGTGGCAAACATCCAGTTTCAATTTCCAAGGACTGATATGGATTGTTGAGGCTATTCAAGTAGTACACCAGTCTTGAAGCCTGACAGCTTAGAAACTAATTTTAAAATTAAAGGAATGAAAGCGTTAACGATGAAAGGCATGTTGCTGTCTCGTTTTTTGATTTGTCGTTTTCTTGACTTCATTTTCTGTATGTATTTTTTAATAAATTCAGAGCGCCCAATTCATTTTTTCCAATTAAGGGGCAATTTAGCATGGCCAATCCACCTACCCTGCACATCTTTGGGTTGTGGGGGCGAAACCCACGCAACCACGGGGTGAATGTGCAAACTCCACATGGACAGTGACCCAGGGCCGGGATCGAACCCCGGACCTTGAAGCTGTGAGGCAGCAGTGCTAACCACTGCACCGCCGTGCTGCCTTTATTTTTTTTTCTTTATGTTAATGCAATCCAGCTGGAAGAGGTTGGGAGCGGTAACTGAAGTTAAAAAGCCGCGGGGTGGCTCCAGATCCACAGTTGCCACTTATGAAACAGGTGCACAGTGATTCTGAAGAACTGGCTGGGAAGATATTTGAAAAACAAAGTGAGTCATTGATGGTAAATCCACTGGAGAGAAAAAGCAGTTCATGAATGTAATGATGGATACTCACATACTTCATTAGCACCGCAAAAGGTATTTATTAATCAGAAAAGCAGTTCCGACATGTCTTCTAGATGTCTTCTGCCGAAGACAGAACTCCACCCCCAGGGGTGGTTACCCACTCTCAATCCCAATTGGTCCTTTGAGCCAGGTGACCCTCTTCTGCTGTGTTGCCCTTAAAGGGACAATCACCACATCAGTCCCTCCTTCATACAATCTTCAATAACTAAGTTACTCAGTCCTAAATTCTAACCAACCATTATGTACATGAGTTGGACAATTATAAATCGAGTCTTTGAGGGGTTTCTCTGTTTCTTGTCGAACGGTGTAATTCTGTAGTCTGAGATGTTTCCAGTGCATCAACATTAACAGGAACTTCAATAACGGGTACCTCTTCTGGCACAGGCAGTTCAGCACTATTTGCTTCCGCAGTTATGTCGATAACAGGTCGATCAGCTACTTCTGTGCTTATAGGTTCAAAAATATTTTGTGATGGCAACATTGACTGCTAGAGAATCTCAATAATCCTCTTGTGATCCATGTGTTTATGACTGATCTGTCCCTCCAAGACTACCGAGCACGACAGAAGTCCAATCTCCGAGACAATAACTCCTGAGAATCAACTTGATCAGCTCCTGAAGTTTCATATTGGCACACCATGTCATATTATGTTCTTAATATGGGTTTTTTATGGTTGCAGCGGGTATGGCTCATTGATAAGATCTTGAAGTTTGTGTGATTAAACAATAAACACGTTATTGTTCTGCATGGAGCTGTTCCATGCAGGCTTGCTGTTTACCGAGTTCTGCTCTAGACTGTTCTCTGACCAGATGACGACATACTTCACTCAATAGGCGGTGCCACTCTCCAGTTCCACATTGATCCCTGCCATTCCGAACACCTTACAGTGTAATGCATGCAAGCCATATCATCACAATACAACACAGGGCGGGATTCTCCAATTTGCGGGATCAGCCGAGGCTGAGGAAGGGATGATTGGGGTAGGTGTTCCTCTCGCGGCTGGATATAAGATGAGTGGAGTGGCAGTGTTGATCAATAAGAGAGTGGCATTTGAGATGGGGATCATTGTGGCTGATCCGTGGATATAGGTATATGGCGGTTAGTGGGAAGCTGGAGGGGATGCCAGTGGTCCTGGTAAATGTTTATGCCCCGAATTGGGATGAAGTGGATCTTATGAGGCGGATGTTGAGGAGGATTCCGGATTTAGATGTTCATCGGTTGACTATGGGGGGGATTGATTTTATCATTGTCCTGGACCCGATCCTGGACCACTCGAGTCCAAAGTCGTTGAGGAGGTCGACTGTGGCTAGGGAGTTGAGGGGGTTCATGGAGCGCATTGGGGGTAGGGCAGGGGGGCGCCGACCCGTGGAGGTTTGGGAGGCCGAGGGCAAAGGAGTTTTCATTCTTCTTCAATTTGCATTCCCGGATTGATCTTTTCGTAATGGACAAGGCGCTGCTGGCGGGGTGGTCCACTTGGGGTATCCGGCAATCATGCTCTCTGACTACATGCCGCATTGGGTGTATTTGTGGGTGGTTCAGAGGATGGCCCAATGGCCACAGTGGAGGTTAGATGTGGGGTGTTGGTGGATGAGCGGGTGTGTGAGCAGGTGAGGGCTGACACCCGAGGCAATGTGGAGGTGAATGATACAGGGGAGGGCTGCTGAGAAAAAGGGGAATGCACAGGGGCGGGGGGTAAATGGGGTGGAAGGACCCCATGCCGGGAGGGACACAGGCCCCTCTCGCACGCAAGAAACTGCGGAAGCGGTACAGCCTACCCACCCTTAAAAACGAATAGTTCACCAGGACTCTTCTCATCTCGATAAATATAAATACAACATTCCTTGTTTGTATACCATTGTAAATAAGGAAACGGGACCACGGGGACGAGGGGCACAGACGTTATGACAACCTGTAAATAATATGCCGTTTCAATTATTATTGTTTTTCTTTTTTCTCTGCTTTGTCTGTCTGGTGTAAAGTTTGATATTGTGTTGAAACTCCAATAACAATATATTTTAAAAAACGAGTTCATCAAGCGTATTACCAAGGCGTGGTGGTGCAGTGGTTAGCACTGCTGCCTCACGGTGCCGAGGACCCGGGTTCGATCCCGGCCCCGGGTCACTGTCCATGTGGAGTTTGCACATTCTCCCCGTGTCTGCGTGGGTCTCACCCCCACAACCCAAAAAAATGTGCAGGGTAGGTGAATTGGCCACGCTAAATTGCTCCTTAATTGGAAAAAAAGAATTGGGTACACTAAATTTTTTTAAATGGTATAACCGGTGGGTTATAGAAGGAAGATTTTTCAGATAATGCATGAGGTTCCAGTAGGAGTCATTTAGGAGTAAGAAAAACTCAAGCAAAAATACAAAAATATTTTTATTGGTCTGGACTGCATAGGATGTAGTTGCATTTTGCCATATATGTCACATGTCAGGTAATAGGGAAACCTCATGTGGTAATCAAACCAGCACCTTTAATACCCATTCCAGCATTTGAGGAACCTTTCAAGGGTCTTGATTGATTGCGTAGGACCTCTGCCTAAAGCAAAAAGTGGAATCAGTATCTGTTGACCATAATGGATGTGTCGACTAGATTTCCGGAGGCAATTCCATTAAAAAGCATTACATCTAAGAGAGCTGTGGATGAGTTAACCGAATTGTTTACTAGACATGGACTACCAAAAGAAATTCAACAGATCAGGGATCCAATTTTATGTTGAAGTTATTCAAGGAAGTTATGACAATAATAATAATGTGAATTTGCGAAAGCTCCAGTCACATTCTTGGCCCATACGATTGGACATGGTCAGATGGCCCCACAGAATGTGAAGACAAAAGCTATTGGAGAGTTTCCAATAGCATCAGTAAGGACAGAAGTTCTGAGATTTCTGAGTGGTTTCTACTGGAAATTTGTGCCAAATTTCAGCAGTGTGGTTGCTGCACTGACTGAACTCCTGAAAAAGCACAAGAATATTCAGTGGACATTAGTATGTCAGGAGGCATCCGATAATCCACACCAGTGTTGATGACACCTAATTATGCCAAACCATTTAAGGTAGCAATTGGTGCGAATGATGTGGGTGTTGATGCTGTACTGCTATAGGAAGACGACGAAAGAATCAAAAGACCTAGCGGTTATTTTTCTCAGAAACTAAATATTCATCAAAATAAATATTCGACCATTGAGAAGGGATCATTGAGTTTGGTATTAGCATCACAAAATGTTGACATTTATGTTGGTAACAATTCATCAGAGATGTTGTATATACAGACCGTGATCCATTAATGCTTTTGGACAAGTTTAAAAATCAAAATGCAGGTCTGTTCAGATGGATTTTATTGTTACAAACCTTTAAATTAAGAAATCTCCATGTGGCAGGAAGAAAAGATGTGATTGCTGATGCTTTATCATGACTGTGACATGCGAGAAGGGAAGACTGAAATCGGACCACACTCATGTTTACAGTTGCATGTTTAAAATGTAAAATTATTTTTAGATATGTACCTTAGAGTATAAGTTGTGTTTAACCATGAAAAATCTTTAGAGTTAAAGGCTTTGGAAAAATGAAGCCATCTGTTTATATTGCTGTTTAAAAATTTAAAAAAATTTAAATTTTTTTTAAAGGGGGGAGCTGTGACGAATGCAGGATTTTAGATACATTGGATTATAAACATTTGCCAATTTAATGCATTTGACTGCATTTGTCATTTAAAAGAAAAAAAAATCTTGTTTTGCAAGACCAGAAAGCTTTTAAGAGCCAGAGGTGAAATTGACCAAAGTAATGTGTTTCTAGCCTCGGCTAATGCAATGTTGTTTGACCAGGGGGATGAGGGGGTTGGGGGGAGGTTCATGTCTTCTCAGCCTGAGGAGTATATTTGATTTCAGCTTGGGGAAATGATGTTATGCTGGCTGGAGCTAAGATATTCAGATATTTTGAGAATTATTTTTGAGTTGAGTTCTAACCTTGCTACCCTTTTAGACCAGAAGAAGGTATTTTGCTCTCACAGTATGATAGTTACAAATAGTGTAATAATATTTAAAGCAGTACAGACTTGTCTGAGGACCAGGCAAAGCTGAAACATCCAGTTGAAACAGCTTTTTGAAGATATCCAGCCAGAGCCTGCAGGGGTTTTAACAGGAGCTAAATCTGTTCTGGAAAGCAAGTATTAATCTGCATCATTGGGATGTGGTATGGATTGAGAGCTGTATGTTTTTCCTTTCTTGTTGTTTAAATGGGAACAGAGATAGTAATTAAGTGTATTCTTTAAGGGGTAATTGTAAGCTATTTTCAGGTGTGATGTTAAAGAGTTTAATGTTGTGTTAATAATAAAGTTTTGTTTTAAAATGCCTAATTCCTATTTCTTTGTGCAATCACTCCTGGAGCGAAGTATTCTTTCTGCACAGTCTTAAAAATAAAATAAAATATTGGGGTTTCTGTCCAGTATCCTAGCCACTGTTGGGGTCTGGTCTGAGATCATATTGGTACAAACATACAACAACAAATTTATGAAAGTATTTTCTATTTCTTTGATGTGTAGAATTGTCATTAAAAAGCTATGAAATGAAAATCGCTTATTGTCATAAGTAGGCTTCAAATGAAGTTACTGTGAAAAGCCCCTAGTCTCCACATTCCGGCGCCTGTTCAGTGAGGCTGGTATGGGAATTGAACCGTGCTGCTGGCCTGCCTTGGTCTGCATTAAAAGCCAGTGATTTAGCCCTGTGCTAAACCTGCCGCTATAAGTTATCTTATTAAAAAGTTAACAAAGTACTTAAATCTGACCTTTTTTGTCATTTTAATGAGAGGAGTGATGCTGCTTCTTTTGTTCACAAATTAATTTAATATTAAGAGTGCTGGAGAGCTGGATTTTCATATCAGGCACACACACTTTCTCACTTCTCTCACACATATGCATACATGCACTCACACTCTCACCTCTCTCTCACACACACACTCACACATCGTGTCCTCTCTTACCCCGTTGCCCACACTCTGTCCCTGTCTCCATCTTTCTCTCTCTCTCTCAGACGCACACACACACTCACACACTGCGTCCTCCCTTACCCCATTGCCCACACTCTGTCTCTGTCTTTCTCTCTCTCTCTCAGACGCACATACACACTCACACATCGCGTCCTCTCTTACCCCATTGCCCACACTCTGCCTCTGTCTTTCTCTCTTTCTCACACACACACAGAATCCTTCCCGCCCCATGACCGCTGCCTATCTCGCCCCACCATCCGCTCTCGCATTCGAACCTGGACCATTGAGGAGTAACATTCCCCCTTGTCCAATCGGAGGCTGGATTCTCACTGCATTGGCGGCTTAATGAGCCCATCAGCAAATGCAGGGAGAAACCAGTCTCTGATTGGACAAACAACTTCATATATTTTACACATTATATACATCAGCCTGGCCTACCGCAGAACCTCCGGATGCATCCAACAGAACCCAAGAGTTTCACCTAACCCACTTTGGAAAAACCTGCAGCAGATAATCTTTCTAAAGTATCCGAAGATGCTCCAGCTTTTGCAATGCTGTTCTTTAAGTCGACAGCTTGCCAGTTGTCAGAAATAACAACCTGGCAACCACATTATTTAATGTTTTTTATCTTTTCCAGTCACAGTACTGTCATCACTCACTTTAGTAAACACGGAATACAACCCAGGTTACAGAATGTTGTGATGAACTGTAAAAGAGGCAACACCAGTTTCATACAGAACATACATACAGAACATACAGTGCAGAAGGAGGCCATTCGGCCCATCGAGTCTGCACTGACCCACTTAAGCCCTCCCTTCCACCCTATCCCCGTAACCCAATAACCCCTCCTAACCTTTTTTGGTCCAAGGGCAATTTATCATGGCCAATCCACCTAACCTGTACGTCTTTGGACTGTGGGAGGAAACCGGAGCACCCGGAGGAAACCCACGCAGACACGTGGAGAACGTGCAGACTCCGCACAGACAGTCACCCAACAGGGAATCGAACCTGGGACCCTGGCGCTGTGAAGCCACAGTGTTAATCGCTTGTGCTACCGTGCTGCCCTTTCACTCATCTTTCATACTCTTCCCGCCTCCAATCCATGATTCATGCTCCCACTCTGCAGGTGTGATTTAGGAAGCCTTCCAAAACGTGACAGTGGTTAGCACTGCTGCCTCACAGCACCTGGCACCTGGGTTCAATTCCGGCCTTCGGTCACTGTCTGTGCGGAGTCTGCACGTTCTCCCCGTGTCTGCGTGGGTTTCCTCCAGGTGCTCCGGTTTCCTCCCACAATCCAAAGATGTGCAGTTTAAGTGGATTGGCCATGCTAAATTGCCCCTTAGGGTGAGGTTACAGGGCGGGGGATTGGGCCTAGGTAATGTGGTCTTTCAAAGAGTCGGTGCAGACTCGATGCGCCGAATGGCTGCTTTCTGTACTGTGGGAATTTTATGATTCTATGACCGCTTTGCAGAAATTCTGAAATGTCCATTTGCACAATGGTACCAGAAATTTTAACATCACAATGTGTGGATTCACGACCTGTGCCCCTTCCTGCACTGGAAAAATGGTGTCACTATAAATTAGATCTGCACCCCGGCCGTAAATCTACTTTCCCACTAAACCCCATGTGGTACCGAATGAGATGATGAAAATCCAGACCCTGAGTTGGACGTCGAGTCGAATTGGATCAGGGTGCACAGACTTAATTCAGTTCCTCTCATAAAATTGCACACGTCTTAACTTATATATATATATAACACATTATTCTTATATTGTTCATGATTACATATGGAATCATTTGATAGTTTGCTTTCGAACACTTTATTTACAGCGCAGACTGAATATTGTCGAGCAGGACTGAGATATTACAGTGCCACCACAAGCAAGGTGGTATAATTATAGCTGCGAGGTTGTCAATATGCTGGAATAGATGAGCAGTGGCATTTCTTACAGTGCATCTGAGGATACAATGGGGCTGCACCAATATCTAGTGACCACTTTCAGTGTCTAATGTGCCATTGGGATTGATTTATGTAGGAAATTACCGCTCTGGCTGATTACACAGTGACTTTGCAGATTAAAGGTTCGCATAAAATGTGTGACCAACAATCATGACAACCAGAAGTGAGGTTTAAGGATAGGAAATGCAAGAATTTTAGGTACAATAAGTGATGGATCGCCATTTAAATATTTAAGCCTATCTTATTTCATGTGGTCAAGTTAATGCCTAATTAATAGAACCTGGATATTATTACAAATTAGGGTCTTCCATCGATAAAATCAGGATTTCAGTGGTGTCAGTCACTTCTTCAAGTGATCCGAGAATCTCACTTTTCTGAGAGTTAATGCACATTGCCTTCTTTCTATTTGTACAGCATCATGAATAGGATGGGAATAAAGGGATACGGACGCCGGAAGTGTAGAAGATTTTAGTTTAGACGGGCAGCATGGTCGGCGCAGGCCTGGAGGGCCAAAGGGCCTGTTCCTGTGCTATATTTTTCTTTGTTCTTTGTTATCACAAATTTTGCATTTGGGGACATCGCAGGCGTCAGCACACCGGAAGTTCAATGGGCTAGTCTTGTCCTGTACGAACTACCTTCTTGATCATAGTTTCACCCTTGCCAAGTAAGTCCACTCTGGTGATATCACAAGAGTATTCCATTGCAATCTATGCTAGAAATTCATCTCCTTCCCGTGTTCGTCAGTCTCTCTGAAGGTGGACCGAACAAGCATGTGATGAGATGAGGCTTGGTGTGAATTGGTTAAACTCGTAATTTGCAGAGAATGATCGCACACAGAAGCAACTGGGCTCCGATTCACTTTGTCCATCTGGTACAATTTGTCTTTGTGTAGAAATAGAAAACATTATGAACATTCTGTGCTGCATGTCAGTGAATCACGTCGCCCACATTAATGTTGTGTATCCATGACGCAGCCTTTTTGTGGGGCTCAAAACTTCTCGGCTCTATCTTTCAAAAACCTGTCTAATTGGGTCAGTACCCATATTTGATCTCATCCTGTAATTAGCCAGAAAGGGGAGAACGCTTTCCTTTGCAATGGAGACGAGGGGTTAAAGCCACCTCATTATCATACTACTAGCTTTTACCTCAGATTTATTCATTTAATTAAATTAATTTAAACACATTAATTTCAAATACCTTTATGCCAAACCCTTCTTGCGGAAAATTGGTCAAAAAATCCCCAAACCTTAAAGTTATATATTGCGCATTTATTCAGCAATTAACATATATCAAACCTGTATTACAGAGCATACTTTGACTCGATACCCAAGATGTAATGTTCCTTTGTCTGTCTTATACAATATAGTCCAATTTGGTGTACAGTATTAGGTAATGAACCTGTATTATATAAAATATTTTGATTGGGTTGCTAACACAAATTGTAAAGGTCATTCTGACTCAATACCCAATATATTCTGAGCCTGCATCATGTAACCTGTTGAGTCAATAGCAAGCTTATCAGTTCCAAGAAAACAATATTATTGATTGTCAGATAATTTGAGATAATTGTACCACTGATGTCATCCACAACATGATGTGGTGGACAGGAAGTCCTCTGCTACATGCCAGAAATTTGATTTTGTTTGATTTATTATTGTCACATGTATTAGTATACAGTGAAAAGTATTATATCTTGCATGCTGTACAAACAATCCATACCGTACATAGGGAAGGAAGGGGAAACTGCAGAATATAATGTTATAGTTATAGCAAGATGTAGAGAAAAGATCAACTTAATACAAGGTAGGTCCATTCAAAAGTCTGATGGCAGTAGGGAAGAAGCTGTTCTTGAGTCGGTTGGTACGTGACCTCAAACTTCGGTATCATTTTCTTTTTTTTTTAATTTAAAAAAAAATTAATTTAGAGTACCCAATTCATTTTTTCCAATTAAGGGGCAATTTAACGTGGCCAATCCACCTACCCTGCGCATCTTTTGGGTTGTGGGGGCGAAACCCACGCAAACACGGGGAGAATGTTCAAGCTCCACACGGACAGTGACCCAGAGCCGGGATCGAACCTGGGACCTCGGCGCCGTGAGGCAGCAGGGCTAACCCACTGCGCCACTGTGCTGCCCTTGGTATCTTGTTCTTGATGGAAGGTGGAAGAGAGTATGTCAGTGGTGCGTGGGGTCCTTAATTATGCTGGCTGCCTTTCCGAGGCAGCGGGAATTATAGAGTCAATGGATGGGAGGCTGGTTTGCGTGATGGACTGGGCTACATTCACGACCTTTTGTAGTTTCCTGCAAGAAATATTGCACCTGGGAAAATAAAATACAGAACCAAACCTATTCTTTAATGTTCACAGTGCTTGTAACATTAAAAAGCAAACATCCAGAGGTGGGTTGAGACTTTATGCGCATGGCATCCTTTACGTTCCTCCCGCAGACATTGTAACGTGATGAGATCCAGTCATTACCAATACCTCTTGTGGTCACTCCTATCTGTTCGTTTTTCCACATGGAATTATAGATTGGGGGCTTTTACAAAGGTAAACTTCTGAACCGTTGTAGCCACCTGGGTTGGCCAACTCCCGACGTAAAATGGAGGACAGCAAAGGCTGCAGGGAAATTCAGCCAACACAGGCAGAAACTAGCAGATGCAAGTTACTGTGTATTAAACTCTGCAAAAGCCCAGACAGCATCGATACAAGCAGCCATCTGCATAATAATGTAGCAGCCATCTACATACTAATGAGTGATCCCCAGGTACAATCGAAACAAAGCCAAGCCAGACTCCCCGGCGCCAGCAGGAGCCAACACAAAAGAGGTTAACGGACACCTCAAGACCGCCCATCGATCAGGGAACCGCTCCAGTATTGGAGAAATCGAACCAAGCAATTGGAACAAAGTCCAATCACTTGGAACCAGGTATGGGGTCCGCCCCGAAAGGCGGGAAGCCCCTGGGGACTATAAAGTTAAGTCCCCAAGTTCGAATCGTTCTTCTTGAACGGGTCACTCAGCAACGCGAACCAACCCTTGACAGTGACCGGTTCAGCTTCCGCCGATATCCAGTAAGTCTTAAGTCAACTCTCGCTACGAGATAGGCGCTCCTAGTTACCAGTCCATACCAACTTCGAATCCCGCAGCCTCAGAATCCGAACGAAAGGCCATTTGTTCCCCTGACCTGGTGGGCCAGTCCGTAGCTAAGTATAGGCCTGTTAGTTGTGGAAGTAGCTTAGAAGTAGAATTTATGCATGAGTAGCGATTACTGTGTATAATAAATGTGCTTTGATTTGAATCTTACTAATTGGTGCATTGAGTTATTGATCATTACTTGAACTTGAACCTTGTGGCGGTATCATAAAGTTACCTGGTGACTCGAGAGCAAAGGTTATAAAACAGAGCCAATTGAACCAACCAAAAGTTAGCAACATATTACTGGCGACATCTGACGGGACCCGAACTAGAAGTGGCTTCACCACTCCGGGAGAACCCAAAAATTTGAATTAGAAATCCAATTGGGAACAGAAAACCACAAGTGTTCAAGCATTTCTGATCAATCCTCATAATTCGTAAGCGTGTTAAATGCATGCGTAACTAACAGGGCTATAAGGTAATACTGATAGATTTTTTTGTTGCAACAAAACTGTCGGGAGTTTGTATTTCAGAAAATAGCGAAAGCCGTACCCGTAATTACAGCACCGCCTTAGTCCCCCTGTTCCAAATTTAAAAGAAGCATTCAGATAAGAAAGCTGGCAATGCAGGCAATGCAACGCCTCATGGACCCCGAAGAATTTGAGGTCGCAGCGACCAGCAGTAGAGTAGGTCAGTGTCCCGTATGGGAAGAAGAAATCAGGAAGTACCTCAAAGGGAAAGGATGGCCCCTTTGGAGCGAATTCTGTAGCAATGAGGAAACAGGTCCCAGGAGTATAGGACATACTTGGTGGGAGAACCTGAGCGAGATTCACAAGAAGAGCTTAGGGAAAGCTCGCAAGCCGATGGCAATCGTGTCCTACTTGGCACAATTGCGAGGCACAGAGGAGGTCGTTAGGACGCTCCGGAAAGAGATAGAAGGCATACATTGAATGAGCAAGGTCGATGTCAGTGAGGTAGAAAAAGAGAACTTAGAGTTAAGGAGGAGGTTGGCAGCAAAAGACTGGGAGGTGGATGATGCCAAGAGGGCACACCAGTCTTGTCTGGCGCACCTAAGCAGCTTCCAGTCCCAGTACGAAAAGGACTATAAGGACACGCAACGTGCAGTCCTGGTACGAGAGGAAACAGAGAAGCAGGTAGAGACATTGCAGAGGCAGTGTAATGACCTGAAGGCAGCGTTAAGAGCACTCCATGCTGCCACCACGGAGCAAAGACAAAGCTCCCTAGACCACGCAAAGTGCCGGAAGCAGATTGCAGAGCTGCAATCTCTGTTTTCAGTTCAAAAAGGATTCCAGGAAACCTTTGGGGCAAAATTAGATGAGGAAGACGGCCCTGATTGGGAAGAGTTGAATGAGACAGCGCAGAGATATGTTCAGGAAACATGTGCGCAGGGAAAGCCCCAGAAGAGAAAAGCGCCCCAACCCCCCACAGAGCAGATAGTTCAGGCTCCAATGAACCCAGTCACCACCCACCGCACAGCCACATCGGACGATACAGAATTTCTGTACACCACCTCCTTAACAGTGACCCAATTACTGGACGCGTGCGAGAAAATCACACCGTTCCTCCCCACCTCGGACCCACCCCTTCTTTGCCAGAGTAAAGCAACAGGTGACCATGTACGGCCTGGTTGAGCGAGAGCATGTAAAGCTCACAGTTTTGAGTCGAGACCCTTTGGTCATAGCTGCCCTTACCGACCCACAGGAGGAGGCACCCTTACAGAAATGCATACCGCGGTCCTAGATGCGATCGGGTATAACCGGGGTGACCCCGTAGATGGCCTCAATAAATGCAGGCAAAAGAAAACCGAGCACCCCACAGCATTTGCTGGACGCCTGTGGATCCACTTTGCAGCAGTTTTTGGAGACTTAGACCGCGCCCATTTGTCCCCAGACAACATGGCCAAATGGACCCGCACCCTTATCTCCCATGCCACAGAAACAGGACAAAAAGCTTGTGCAAATTATGATCCCTCAGAGGAGGCTCATAATGAAAAATGGGTCGTAAAAAGATTGTCCCGCGCCTGGGAGCAGTCTGTACAAAACAAACCCGCAGTTAAAAATCCCGAAGAAAAGCAGGCAGAAGCAGACATACAAGCAGTTAAAACACACCAGAATCCCGCATGGGTAAATGAAAGCAAGAACAGCCCCCCACAAAAGTCACAGGAGTGTTACAACTGTGGACATTTAGGACACTTTGCAAGAGAGTGCAATGCCCCACGAAAGCCCCAGAGAGCCCAGCAGACGGGCACGCTAAGTAAGAATAAGACAGAGCCCATACATAGTGTGAGCACCCGTTCAGATCAGACGGACCTGAACGGAACGGACTGACGGTGTTCGGGCTCCCCCAGTTGGGTCTGCGACACCCTTTGGGATAGGTCCGGACGACCGATAGTTGCAGCAAAGATACGGGGACAGCCCATCGAGTTTCTCTGGGACACAAGAGGGTCCCGCACCACAATCAATTCCTCCACCATGTTTCAAAAGAACACGTGGCCCACTACAGCCACCATCACCCTCAGCGGCTTTACAGGCCACTCACAGCAGGGACACATCACAGCCCCTGTACCCATTCAAATCGGCAACATCACCACCAAGCACCCCAGAGTTTTAGTCGATCTGCCCCACACAGCAGAACACATTTTATGCATAGACTTTATGAACTCCCACAATCTATCCTTTGATCCAGTCAACCAATGTGTCTGGAAAATGGCAAAATCGGCAAGAGCCCCCGCAACGCTCACAATAGGTGAATACGCGAACAAAATTAGCTCAGCAGGCGAATTTTGGTTTAACCCGACTACTATTAGCACAGATAAGCAGGTTAGGGCAGTGTTACAAAAGAACAGGACAGCATTCGCGACCCACAAACACGACTGTGGCCGGATGACTGGTTCAGTACAAATCACAGGACCTGACCCTAGACCCCAAAGGCAATATGGATTTCCCCAAGAGGCAGAGGAGAAATCGCAAAAGTAATCGACAGCTTATTAGAGCAGGGCGTACTTAGATCAGTAGCCTCCACTAATAATGCCCCGATTTGGCCAGTGAGAAAGCCCGATGGATCATGGCGACTGACCATTGATTACCGGGAACTCAACAAAATCACCCCCGCAGCAACCCCCACAGTAGCAACAAGTCCCGAGACCATGCTCAAGCAGGGACTCAATTCCCGATACTTTACGGTTTTGGATATCAGTAATGGATTCTGGTCCATTCCATTGGCAAAGGCGTGCCAGTACAAATTTGCCTTCACCTTTAAAAATCAACAGTACACGTGGACATGCCTTCCACAAGGATTCCACAACTCCCCCTCCATTTTCCACCAACAGCTGGCAAATGGTTTAGCCAAATTTTCTCACCCCGAATGTCTGGTCCAGTACATAGACGACCTACTACTGCAGACAGACACCAAGGAAGAGCATATTGAGCTTCTATCCGAACTCCTGGAACTCCTACAAGCAATTGGATGTAAAGTTAACCCCCAAAAGGCCCAGATTTTGGAAGACAGAGTGATATATTTGGGTACAATTATCACACATGGTAAACGCGAGATCGAGCATAAAAGGATTGACTCGATTGCTAAATTGCCCCTTCCCCAGAACGTTTCAGCCCTCCGGTCGTTTTTAGGACTGGTTGGCTACTGCCGAAACCACATTGACGGTTTCGCCAGCAAGGCAGCGCCCCTCTCAGACCTCCTAAAGAAAAGAGCCCCCTGGGAATGGCTTCCGCAGCATACGGATGCTGTGGACTCTTTGAAACAAGCACTCATAGCAGCCCCCGCACTACAGGTTCCAGACCTGCTTTCCCCCTATGCGATAGAGGTAGCAAGCACAGATTCCTTCATGCTCCTTCAGGAACGGCACGAACAGTTAAGGCCCGTGGCTTACGTCTCCAGAGTTTTAGATGCTGTGGAGCAGGGATTTTCAGCCTGTGGAAGGCACCTGCTCGCAGTTTTTTGGGCAGTTCAGTATTTTTCTTACATTACCGGACTGAACCCCATCACAATCCTCACGGAACACACCCCACCCAACTTTTACTGGACGGACGACTCAAGGACGGTACAGTTAGTCAGCTAAGAGCAGCTAGATGGACCCTTCTTTTGCAGGGACAGGACATCACTGTTGAAAGGACAAAGACCCACACTTTTTTAGCCGACAACTTACAGTACCCCGGAACCCCCCATGAATGCAAAATTATCTCTCCACACCACAATACAGGCCGCTTTATTGCTAAAACACCCCCCAGAAAGATAGGTAGTTCAACCCAGAGCCCCAAGCAACCAGACACGTGCAAACCCATAAGGATATATGTGGATGGATCTTCCACAATATTAGTAGGGAAGTGCATAACAGGATGCGGCATTTACGTCGAGGCCATGCAGGGGCGCACCCTAGAGGAAATAGCAATAAAACTTCCAGGACACTTAGGCGTGCAGGCGGCAGAACTTGCGGCTATCGCACACATAGTGGAACACCCAGATTCCTTCCCCAGCCCAGCAGACATATATTCGGACAGCCTCTATGTCTGCAACAGCCTTACGGAATTCCTACCCCTGTGGAAAGCAAGAGGATTTGTTTCCGCAGACGGAAAACCCCTCCCCTCAGCCCCATTGCTCCGTCACATTTTAGAGCGAGGACAGAACAGGACTTTTGGAATAGTCAAAGTTCGAAGTCACCATCGTTCCTCCCCCCCTGGAAATGTAAAGGCCGACGCACTGGCTAAAGCAGGTTCCAGGCACGGATATTTTTGGACACCCCCCCGAAAGCGCACCAGTGAATGCAGTTCAGGTCTCGCAGACTAAGATCGAGGATTTAGTGCAGGACCAGAAGCAGGATAGCAATCTCAGGGAGATTTTAAAAGGAAACTATCCAGCACCCGACAAGAGATTTAAGAATACACTGACCACACATGATGGTGTGGTGTTAAAAGACACCCTTTATGTGGTTCCTGAACAGGACAGGAATCAACTGATTTGTTTGTTCCATGACGGTCATGGACATCAGGGAATCGATCCCACTACAGCCCATCTCAGGCAGCTCTGTTGGTGGCCGAGTTTAAAGGACGATGTAACTCACTACGTTGAGAATTGCCTTATCTGTGCCCAGAACAACCTGGACAGATACGCCAAAAAGGCTCAGCTCAGTCACACCCGACCCGTTAATGGCCCCTGGACTAACCTCCAGATTGATTATATTGGACCATTGCCCCCTTGCAGGAATGGTTATAAATATGTACTCATGGTGATAGACACGTTTACAAAATGGGTGGAAGCATTCCCACACCGAACGAACACGGCAAAGACCACAGCCAAGATTTTAACCCACCACATCTTTACGAGATGGGGACTCCCCCGCAGCATTGAATCCGACCAAGGTTCCCATTTTACGGGACGTGTCATGAAGAACGTCCTCACGATATTTGGCATTACCCAAAAATTCCACATAGCATACCACCCAGTCGAGTGGTATCGTGGAGCGCATGAATCGGACCCTAAAATCCACCCTCAGAAAAATGGTCCAGCAAAACAACACCACTTGGGACGCAGTCCTCCCCTTTGCGCTGATGTTTTTGCGAAATACAGTTTCAACATCCACAAGTTACACCCCACACACTCTCATGACCGGACGCCCCATGAAAGGCACAGAATTTTTATTAGGATTAGATTTGACCAGCCCCGAAGTGACGGCCCTCACACACGAGAAAGCAGTAGAACAATTAGTGGCGAATGTTAAAACGGCTCAGCTAGCAGCCGCAGTGAAATTGGGCACAAGAAAGAAACAGAGCAAGGTCTGTTTCGATAAGACAGTGCATGCGACTGAGTTCAGTGTAGGACAGCAAGTCATGCTCTCCGTATACAACCCCAGCACATTCCTGTCACCAAAGTATTCGGGTCCGTACTCCATTGCGGACAAAGTAAGTCCTGTCTACAAAATAAAGTATCCCACTGGAAAGCCTGCGTGGTTCCATATCAACCAGCTTAAGGCATATGGAACACAGTCTAACCACGCACACCACGTCATGCTCGACGCAGCAGACCACGCCCCGCCCACAGCCAACATAACCTTACCCTCCCCCAACACGTCCAGCCCAGCCACGGACTCAATCTCGACTCCACCCCTGAAATATACACTCCGCCCTGGAACGCCCACAGACAGCAGCGACAGCGACTGTGACTCGGACAATAGCCACAGCACACCTCCCTAATATCCCCATGCAACAGGACCCACACCCAGCGAATCTGACCACGATTCGAGTGATCCCTTCACATAGAACATAGAATTTACAGTGCAGAAGGAGGCCATTCGGCCCATCGAGTCTGCACCGGCTCTTGGAAAGAGCACCCTACCCATGGTCAACACCGCCACCCTATCCCCATAACCCAGTAACCCCACCCACCACTAAGGGCAATTTTGGACACTAAGGGCAATTTATCATGGCCAATCCACTTAACCTGCACATCTTTGGACTGTGGGAGGAAACCGGAGCACCCGGAGGAAACCCACGCACACACGGGGAGGATGTGCAGACTCCGCACAGACAGTGACCCAAGCCAGAATCGAACCTGGGACCCTGGCGCTGTGAAGCAATTGTGCTAGCCACAAGGCTACCGTGCTGCCCCTTCACGATCACTTTCCTAAACAAATCCCACCACCGACCACCGACCTACAATGACGACCCCGATTCCGTCCCCACCGAACTAGACACCACCTTTTGGCACCGAGATAATTCGTACAGACTCGTCCGGAATGACGAGAGCGATCCCAGATCACACCATGCAGCCCTATCAGCCCTGATACACTCGAGAGTTTGGCATCCGGGAGAAGATGATGACTTTGAGCCTGACTCCCAAAACGAGAACTCCTTTGCGACCCTGTTCGCAACCGATAACTGAGGGGTCCAGATGATGTTTTAAAAGGAACCGCTTGGGAGAAAACGGTGTCCTTTCTGATGGAACCTACAGCATGTTTGATGTTGTTTGTACTGTACTGTTAAATGTTGTATGTCAGACCGGAATTTTCTTTCCCACGGCCCCATGACACCACCCTTCTGACGCCCACTGGCAGTCAGAGAAACTAGTTTGGCCAGACGCTAGTTCAGAGGAACTAGTTTGTCCGCAGAGACTTGTTAATGTCCCAGAAGCCAGTTCAGAGGAACTCGTCTGTCGACTGAAACACAGACCCCCGTTCGTAACTGCCCTTCTGGTTCGAAGGTAGAACCAATACGGCAGCCCCCCACAATGACTACATTTCTTGCCCGTTCTTGTCGGTTGCTCAGGCAGTGGAGAAACGGCATTGGGACCCGCAATGCCTGGGAACCGCCCTCTGGTCAGCTATGCTCGGGTAGGGCACACACGGCATTGGTCGCCGTCCTACCCGGGGACTCCATCCAACTCGTACCCGTCGCGGCCCATACACACCTCATTTCGGCAAGTTTTGTTCAAAAAGTTTTCTTTTGTTTTCAGGTGACCCTTAGGTTGCCAACCTTATGCTATTTACATCCTCAAACATTTGGATGGTAAATCGCACAGCCTGCAACACAGCTCGCACTGGTTCAGTATTTGTAAGTGTGTCTTGTCCTGAAATTCGGTTTTTGAAAAAAAATGAGGGAGTCACACATAGTGACCAATTATAAAGGGAGTAATTGGCACTAAAGGACAGACAGGCTATCATACGAGATATTAAACCAAGATAGTAACAGACACTATGCTTGATCCCACAGAACTCCAGAAGCTCCAGGACCAGAGAAGAGAAGAGAAGAGAAGAGAAGTGAAAGAAGAAGGAAAGAAAGATTCCCCCACTGAGACAGGGGTTGTAATGCCGCAGAGATACACTGCACATCTTTATGATTGTGGGAGGAAACCGGAGCACCCGGAGAAAAACCACACAGACACGGGGAGAATATGCAAACTCCACACAGTCATCCAAGGACGGAATTGAAGCCGGGTCCCTGGCGCTGTGAGGCAGCAGTGCTAACCCCTGTACCACCGTGCCACCTGGTGCGACCCCTATCCAAATATTTTAGCATAATTTTTATCTTCGAGGGTGCCCAAACTATCCATGCCTTTTGTTCTGTGTCTGTCAAGCCACACATTAACTGTAATACCTTTGGAAATGTGGTAAATGTTTTTGATGGAAATTCCAACAGAAGGTCTTGTTAATTTTTTTTCATTCATTCATGAGATTTGGGTGTCACTGGCTGGGCCAGCATTTATTGCCCAACCCTAAATGCCCTTCAACTACGTGGTTTCCTGGTCCATTTCAGAGTTAACCACATTGCTGTGCATCTGGAGTCACATGTAGGTCAAACCAGTTAAGGACGGCAGATTTCAATCTCCAAAGGATATTATAGTGAACCAGATGTCTTTTTTAGAACAATAAACAGTGGTTTCATGGTCATCATTAAACTTTTAATTCCAGATTTTTATTGAATTCAAATTTCACCATCCACCATGTGGCATCCCCAGAACATTGTCCTGGGCCCCTGGATCTCTAGTCCAGTGCAAACACCACAACACCATTGCCTCCCTATAATGTGTGTGGGTGTTGGCGGTTGGAGGAATCCACCAGGAGTGAGGGCTAATGGAGAATTACTTTAATTAATCGATTATATCCAGCATTTTAACCCTCCCTCTGGAGAGGAGTTTTCATATTTATTATATATATATAGCAGAATCATAGCACAGGAATTAATGTGACAATCGGTAAATTTACATTTGTTGCAAGACATAGAAACAGAGAAAATAGGAGTAGGAGGAGGCCATTCAGCCCTTCGAGCCTGCTGCACTATTCATTATGATCATGACTGAACATCCAACTCAGTAACCTGTTCCCGCTTGTTAGCCGTTTTAGTTGCTGTGATATGAAGAGTCTAAAGTTCTTGTTCCTTTTCACCAAACACCATTTATTTCACTTCCACAGCCTCTGCACAAAACTCTTAACAACACACCACCTGACAGAGGCCACCTGAAGCCCCTTTACATATCAGTGTCAATTAATGGATACTTAACATAAATGAGACAACTAATTGCAATGTCTCTTAACCCGTTACTTAACAGTCTCCCCTTCCTTGGAGAAAAAAAATAATTAGGTGAAAACAAAATTTCAAGAAACTCAAAAACATACTCATGATTTCCCCCCGCTTTTTTTTTGATGTTTGGACGAGAAAAAAAAAACAGTCACAGAAACAAGCGCCCTTCATTAACAATATCCAAAAGTTTCTGTGAACTCGCCCCTCTTTTCGTAAAAGAGTCTGACAATTGATAGCTCCTGTCGACCCATTTAATTTTTGTTATTTCCCCTCTGTCCAACATCTGCTTCAAACTTGCGATGTCTATCCGTAACCTCTTTTCATTGACACTTTTTGCAGAGTGCACATTTTCCCACAAGGATTTATTGTCAATGTGACAGTCAATAGGTATATTACCCAAATCCCCTAATCCCAAAATTTCTGTCACTATCATACTTATATAAAAGGCCATATCCACCGCCTCTACAAGGCTTAATGTCTCAGCAGCCAAAGTGCTTTTTACCACTCTCCTTATTTTCTTTGTTTCCCACACAAGTGGGCAACATTTACCATTGTTCCCCAAAAGGAAAATTATAAAACCTCCTGCGCTTGAAACCCCATCACATAAATTTGCGTAGGACACATCACTATAAACTATGAGTTTTAAGTGCTTAAGGTCACCTAAAACCGGGAACTTCAAAACACAGTCCTGTATTTTTAGTTTGGCCAACGCTTTATTTGCTCTTATTATGTCTTCCACTTCGGGATCATTCATTTTTGTACTCAACTCGAAGACATCAAAACTCTGGTTCCTCGTCATGTCTGTCTGCTCTGTTTAAATTTGAATATTTGTAATCTGTACCCATTATCCTTGATCAATGTACCCTAACAGTTTGATTACCATGTTGCAAAATAATTGTTTTGCCATCTATGCCTATGATCTTCCCTGGGCCTTTCCAGTCATCAGAATTGTCTCTCTTATAGTATACCATGCCTCCATGCTGAAAAACGGCATCTGATGGCCGTACGTTATGACTTAAAGCTCTGCGAATTCTTTCAGAGACTTCTGCTTCCAAAAAAGCTTTTCTACTGCTATGTAACGCATTTAAATGTTCAGCAAAAGCAGAGCTAATTGTAGTCCCCTCCCAAGCTGGAGGCTGGTCATCCAAAATGGACGGAATTTTAGGATTTCTACAAACACTAATTGATAAGGACTATAGCCCCCAACCACCTGCAATGAATTCTTTGCATGTACTGCCCATGCTAAAGCTGAATTTAGCCTGCAATTTGGTCGATCTGCCAAAATTTTCCGAAGCATGCCATCGATGACAGCATGATTTCTTTCACAGACACCATTACTAAATGGGCTTTCTGCAGCCGTATTCATAACTCTGATATTCATGTTTTCACACATATCCCTAAACTCATCATTAGCAAATTCTCCCCCATTGTCCGTAAGGAATTTTGCCGGTGGACTCATTCCTGTCCCTAACCATTTTTCCACGATTTGATCCAGAATTACTCTCTTTTCTTTACTTCGTACAATCGTTGATTGACTAAACCTGGTTGCTAAATCTACAAAATGCAAAATAAATATATTTTTTACTTTATCCCAGATCTTAAGGTCCATGGCCACAATGTGGTTAAAATCCCTGGCCAAAGGTAGGGTTACTATTGGTCGTGCTGGTGTCCTTCTGTACTTCCTACAAACTTCACAGCGGTCACTAACCTGTTCTATCAGTCTAGTATAGTCGTCATCCCTTACCCCTGCATCTTTTAATACATTTTTCAGCCTCCGAGGAGACGGATGTGCAAATTGCCTATGCAGTTTTTATATCACAAGCTTTTTATCAGCTAAAGTCCCATTTTCAACTGCCATTAACACATCCTTAACCACTCTACTTGAAATATTATTTGTTAGTAATGGAATACAATCGTGTCCCGACTGTGTAAATTGTAAGTCCACCCTCTTTCCAAAAACTGTTGCCTTATCCTGTTCCATATCCAGTTTCATGTGTGCTTTCTTCATCGACGGTCTGCTCAGAAGCAAAGGTATCTCACTTGATACAACATCCGTGCTAATGAAATGATTCACTCCGGCAATATTGCAAGGAATCACCACTCTTTTCAACGACTTCAGAGTATTATCATCCCCAAACCTGAAACTTGGGGAACTTTCAAATTCCTTAACCTAGTTACGATTTTCAACATTCAGAGTCCAGGTAACATTTTAACCAGGCAATTCCACACACAGTAGATGTGCAGCCACTGTCCAATACAGCACAGTTGAAGGATTCTGCAACCAACACCCTCATTACTGGCGTAAAACTGCTTGTCAATAGGACAATGCCTTCTTTCTGGTCACTATCTTTTTCCTCTTCTGACTCTTTCGTGTCATGTGTCACTTCAGACACTCTTTCATAACGAGTTGGACAGTTGAAATCATAATGGTATTGAGAGTCACATTGAAAACATCGATTTATCATGCCCCATGCATTTCTAGGGTTCATCTTCCTATTGTAGGTTCGAACTGGGTTTCTGTCTTCATAATTTCCTTGTCCGTCTATAGTCTTGAGCCCTGTTCGTAGCCATATGATTTCGCCATCCTGTTACTAGTGTATCTTCCATATTCTGCCTTATTGCAGGCTGACCTATTTGGGTCATCAGAGCCATCGGAATCGAATGTTTCCCCAGAAACTTTTGTAAAGCTTTTGTCATCTGTTCGAATAAGGTATCCTTATCAGTAAACTGAACTCCTGTCAAAACCAGGAGCCTATCCATGTTGCTCACTCTAGCACAGTCAAGTAATTTAAAGGCCAACACAGACTGTGGAAATTCCAGATTGTGTTTCTGCAGCCTTTTATATAGTCTGCCAAATTCCATTATATAGTCTTCCATGGAGATATCCTCCATTTTCCAGAACTTATCAAAATCCGACCAGGCTTCATACACACTTAACAAGTCATCTTTCTTATAAATCTTATCCATATAATGTAATAAAGTCTCCAGACCTTCTTCTGAGTCGAACTCTTCCAATTCCAGCTCAGAAAGCACTTTGTTTCAGATTTTACTGCCATATGGTAGAGAAAGAGCCAATGCCATACCTTGTTTTCTCTTTCCCAAAGCAGTTACCTTAGTCCACATAACTACTGCACTTCTCCATTGGTCGTACAATTCCCTTTCAGAAAATAAGGGCGGATAGTCATATCCAGCCATCTTTATCCTCGGTTCAGCCATATATCCCTTTTTTTTTTCTCACTCACTCCTTGGTTTGATCTGGAAAAGTTGTATCTTTCAACCCTTCACATTTACACAGCAACCATCCTCTGCTACCAATTGTTAGACGTTTTAGTTGCTGTGATATGAAGAGTCTAAAGTTCGTGTTCCTTTTCACCCAACACCATTTATTTCACTTCCACAGCCTCTGCACAAAACTCTTAACAACACAACACCTGACAGAGGCCACCTGAAACCCCTTTACATATCAGTGTCAATTAATGGATACTTAACATAAATGAGACAACTAATTGCAATGTCTCTTAACCCGTTACTTAACACCGCTTTCCTCCCAATATCCTTTGATCCCTTTAACCCCAAGAGGTATATCTAACTCCTTATTGAAAACATACAATGAGAATCCCACAAGCTCACCACTCTCGTGTGAAGAAAGTTCTCCTCAACTCAGTCCTAAATGGTCTACCATGTATTCTTAGACTGTGACCCCTGGTTCTGGACTTTCCGACCATCTTCCTCCATCTGCCCTGTCTAGTCCTGTTAGAATTTTATAATTTCTATCATATCCCCCCTGATTCTTCTAAACTCTAGGGAATATAATCCTTTATTTTTAATAAACATTTTATTGAGGTATTTTTGGTATAGTAACAGCAACAAAATAGACAATATACATGAAACCATAAACATAGTGCAAAAGCCGTTTATCTTTCGTACAAGTCCCACCCTTATTTCCCCCCTACTCTAACCTAAATTACTCCCCCCACCCCCCCTCCCCGTTCTGCTGATAATTAATTTTCAGATAAGAAGTCGACGAACGGTTGCCACCTCCGGGTGAATCCTAACAGTGAATCTCTCAAGGTGAGGCACGATCAATTGAACAAAGACTAGAGTTGGATACAACTGAGGCTTTATTGCTCTAAGATGTGTGGCCTCCCACAGCAGCTGGCGAGATGGCTGCTGAATGGAGGACACACCAGCAGGCAGCGACTACCGCCGAACCTGTAGTACAGGTCCTACCTTACATCACCTAATACAGGTGCAACAGTGGTTTACCACATTCACCCCCTGTTAAAATTGAGTCCGAGGTGGTGGAAAGGGTGCAATTACTCCATGCCAACCCCCAGTATGCCTACGTGGCATGCCCCGATGGCCGCCAAGATACTGTCTTCCTCAGGGACCTGGCACCAGCAGGTTCCACACACACACACACACACCTCTCCAGCCCGGCACCACCCTCCCCTCCCCCGGCGCTCCCAGCATTAACCCCACCAGGACCATCCGTCCTTCCCCTGTCCACGCCCGAGGATGAAGAGGTCCTGGAATGCTGTCGGTGTCCATGTCCCGTGTGGGAGACAAGATGGCGGTGCCTGAAGATCCTGCGGGGGACAAAATGGCGGCGCCCATGGGCCGCACGTTGTGGGGTTTGGACAAGATGGCGGCGCCTATGGGCCGCACGTGGACTGAGGGGGAGAAGATGGCAGCGCCCAGTGGCCGCACGTGGCCCCGGGAGGTGAAGATATCGGCGCCCACTGGCCGCGTGTGGCCCCGGGAGGTGAAGATGGCGGAGCCCACTGGCCGCGTGTGGTCCGGGGAGATGAAGATGGCGGCGCCCATTGTGTGTAAGCTAGGGGGGTGGGGGCGATAGCGGCGACTGCACGGGCCTGGCACACCGCGGCGAAGTGCCCATCGGAAACAGGTAATTCCCATGCAAGAACTTCCACAGGTTCCTGATCCGGAGACTGTAAGAATTAGTTCTATACAAGCGGAATGCTGTTGGAGAGAGAAGGTGAATCACTTGGATTTTATCATTGCAGAAAGAGTGGCCTGTGGCAGAGAGAAAGGGTAACTTACCTTCATCATAAGAACAATGTATATGCTACTAAAGGTATCACGGAAAAGTCTTATATAAACACTTCCTTTGGAGTTTTGGATGTGAATTGTGATCACTTCTGCCTGCAGATTTGTACAGAATCTACAGCACAGAAACAAACCATTCGGACAAACTAGTCAATTGTTCACAAAAACTTCTCCCATTGCAAATACCTCTTCCCACCCTGGCCCTTATATTGATCTGTACTTTTTATCCCTCCTCGTGTATGCCAAATTGGCAGGTTTCCCAGCTATGACTAATGCTCCAGGCTTAACCAACATTGCTGTTCCAGTAACATATCTCGCGTTCAACTGTGTGGCTAAAGGGCCAAGAGCCTTAACCATTTGACCACTTTCATTTTTGGGTAAGCTTTCTCCCTTGCACCGTTTGTAAATGGTACTGGGTGGAGCTCAGTGAACTTTGATAATATTATAGTTGTCACAAAACCTTGTGATCTTTGACAGTCCATGTACTTTTGATAAATGCTTGAACTCTGAATGCTGTTGCACACTTCAGCAATGTGTTATAGGGTATTTTGCTACCTGTTATCTGTCATCTTCTTTTGTTCTGAGTGATAGAAAATTGTGAAGTGGTAGACAGCCCAATTTACATTCAATGTAGCCTGAAAGTTCAAGATTAATTTGGTCTGCTCTCTTCATCTTCATCAAGTCGGGCAGCATGGTAGCCTTGTGGATAGCACAATAGCTTCACAGCTCCAGGGTCCCAGGTTCGATTCTGGCTTGGGTCACTGTCTGTGCGGGGTCTGCACATCCTCCCCGTGTGTGCGTGGGTTTCCTCCGGGTGCTCCGGTTTCCTCCCACAGTCCAAAGATGTGCGGGTTTGGTGGATTGGCCATGATAAATTGCCCTTAGTGTCCAAAATTGCCCTTAGTGTTAGATGGGGTTACTGGGTTATGGGGATAGGTTGGCGGTGTTGACCTTGGGTAGGGTGCTCTTTCCAAGAGCCGGTGCAGACCCGATGGGCTGAATGGCCTCCTTCTGCACTGTATAATCTATGATCTTCAATATCCCCTCAGCTTATTCCATCTTCCCCAGTTTTCCTCTCAGTTTTCTTTTCATTCCCATCCACCATAAGTCAACTGAAATGTCTGGATTCAATAAACACCCCATCCTGTGTCTACTGCCTTAACCTCTATGTATCTATCATGTGCCATAACAATGTGTAATCAATTTGTTGACTAGAACAGTGCTTTGAAATTCTAGACTGTCAGTGAAGTCAACAGGCAAGGCAAAGTGTGATAAAATTATGACACAGGAAAGTAACTGTGACAAGCACACATTAAAAGTAGGCATGCAGGTTCAGCAAGAGGTGAAGAAGGTAAATAGAATGTTGGCCTTCATAAGTGAAGGTTTCGAGTATAGGAGGAGGGATGTCTTGCTACAATTCTACAGGGCTTTGTTGGGACCGCACCTGGAGTATTGTGTGCAGTTTTGGTCTCCTTATCTGAGGAAGATGTTCTTGCTATGGAGGGAGTGCAGCAAAGTTTTACCAGACTGATTCTGGGGGTGGGGGGACTGACGTATGAGGAGAGATTGAGGTGGTTAGGATTACATTCTCTACGTTTAGGGATTTCTACAGCAGGCTGTACAAGTCGGAACCCCCTACGGGGCCAGAGGAGATGAGGCACTTCTTGGAGGGGCTGAATTTCCCAACGGTGGATGGGGAGCGGATAGAAGACCTTATCTGACCTCCTCCTGACAAGAGTACCCACTCACCCACCTGCACACCTATCCACCGAACACACTTACCCACTTCACCCAGCTCACCCACTACCCACTTGCCCGCTACCCCTTACTGAGCTCGACCAGTTACCCATTCACCAACAAATGCACCTACCCATTTACTCACCTCACCAACCCTACCCATTTCACCACCTGTTCATCTCACCTACTCTCATCCACCTACTCATCCATTCACCCTATCCCTCTGCCCATTCCCTCAACATTCAGAGTGGGCTGTAATCGGGAGCATGTCCTGACTTCCCAACTCTAATCCCCTCCAATGGAGTTCTCCGATAGATGTGTCACTGCGCATTTCTGTAAAAGCCAGCTCAGAACCTCAATGGGAATGTGCATCTTCCTTGAGGGGGGACTTATGAGCGCAGGAGCAAATTGACAATCATTCCCACTGCAATCACCCAAGACCAAGATGTCTACAACTTCTTAATTGACCTGTCAAATCAACAAACCCAGAGTCTGGATCTGTGACCTCATCAAACAAAATGACTCCAGCATTAATTTCTAGAGTGCACGTTAAGCAGCCTTGGGTGCCTGCACGTGAAACTGGACCCGGGCCCCCGGGAGGCCATATTCGGGGTGTCAGACCAGCCAGGGTTGGAAACGGATGCGGAGGCAGATGTTGTAGTCTTCACCTCGTTGATTGCCTGAAGGCAGATCCTGATGGGTTGGAGAGCAACCTCTCCACCCTGTGCCCTGGCGTGGCGGGGGGACCTGTTGGAATTTGTGACTCTTGAGAAGGTTAAGTTTGAACTGAAGGGAAGGATGGAGGGGTTCTACAATTCATGGGCATTATTCATTATGCACTTTCAAGAACTGGATAACATCGAACATTAGTTGGGGGGGTGGGAGCGTTGGGGGGAGGGGGGCGGTGTATGTTAATGGTGACTATGGGTGATTCCTGATTCCTTTTTGTCATTTGTTTATGCGAACATGCGGGCTAATGTTCGGGGTTTGGTGGGAGGATGGGATCATTGTTATTGATATGGGGATTGACATGTTTGTTACTGATTATTGTTTATTGTTGGTGGGTGTAATTGTGGGAGAAAATGTGAAAAAGGAGAATAAAAAATATTTTTTTTAAAAGGCAGCCTTGGGTGCCAAACAACTACTTTCAATAAAACATAATGGAATCTTCTTGATCTTATTAAACAGTTCATTCTCTAATTGATCATGACCATCATCACAGATGGTCTCCCAGTATGTGTCGATCATTACATACACAAATAAAAGGTACCATATCTCCAGTAATATATTGGACATGCTTAAGTTTTCATGACAAATCGCCACAATATTTCCAGTAAAACATTCAGTAAAACAACAGCGAGACCCCATTTTAAGATATCAACCATGTCTGGGCAGTAATCCTTAAGGCAGAACAGTTTTCAAACATTTCAACCCAGTCTGAATGTTTGCCCACATTGGTCTTTGGCATTTTATCCAACATGTCCCAGTTGAGAAGGAACAGGAACAAGAGTATCAACAGGCAAAATAAGACAGGACCCTAAAATTCCACTTGGGGTCAAGGCACAATCCCAGGAGATCTTGTATCACCAGATCCAATGAAAAAAATAATCTTTGCTGGGGACAGATAATCGATCCCATGGAGAATTGGATCACCTCCCCAAAAGCCTTATCTACTCCATCGAGAGCTGATCTGAAGAAAGTATATCTTGGGGTTTCACCAGACGTTCAGTCTGCAATCAGAGGAGCATGTTGTGCTCCGACATTGCGCTGGTGGATCAGGCCGACTTCTATCACCTGGAAGGACAAGGGAAGCAGATGCAAGGGAACACCAGCACCTCCATGTTCCAATCCAAGTCATACACTATCCGAAAGGCAGCTCACCACCACCTTCTCAAGGGCAATTTGGGATGGGTAGGGTCGACCATGCCACATTCCAAAACAGATTTTTAAGATATGGACGACACCTCTTCAGAAAGTATGGGCCCCTATCTGTTTATTGCATGCACACGATGCCTTCCAATGATGAATAGCCTCTTGACTGCCTCTGCAAGTTCTCTGTACCTCAGGCCATATAAGTAAGGGCACAGCAGTCGTGGGATCATCATGAAAACATGAATGTTGATGTTGTAGAGCCACATTCTGGTGCTGGCGTTGATGAGATTCGAGTCGCTGAATACTATCTCCAAGCTAAAAATCAAACAGGGACCAAAATATAGGAAGAGCACGATTCCATGTATCAGCAGGGTCATTCTTGCCCTGGAGTTGAGGCTGTCCCAGATGCCTGAGCCCCGAGTTT
Organism: Scyliorhinus torazame; assembly: GCF_047496885.1. Lineage (NCBI taxonomy): Eukaryota > Metazoa > Chordata > Chondrichthyes > Carcharhiniformes > Scyliorhinidae > Scyliorhinus > Scyliorhinus torazame. Next base: position 123,985,063 of record NC_092720.1, on the reverse strand, counting down.
TACAGTACAGCATGATGTAGCAGTACAGCACTATCAAGAAAAAGGTCAAAACACTGAACACAAGGAAAATGTTGATACCTAATATGAACTGGCGGCTGAAGGGGCACATATTTGGGCTCAGCAACATGAGACACATCTTGTGGCCATGACTGAGAGCTGGCTGCTTTGCCAGGATCGCAGTTAATAAGATGAATGGGTAGACTGATGCAAGAATCCAAATCACAATTACAAGTTTGACAGTTCGTGACGGATGAATTATCGCCACGTAACGCAACGGCAAACTAACTGCAATGTAGGTATCAATTGCCATAACGGTAATGGTTAGGACACTGCTGAAGTCAGATATAGTCCGCCCAATAACTATAAAGTCACAAAGGAGACTGGGCATGCACTGCTGTGCTGCAATGCTAATTGCTATAAAGCTGTTAAGGAACAGGAAAATGAGGTCAGCCACCAGTATGTTGGCCAGGAGCAGATACCTTGTTTCCCGCCGGAAACTTTTTTTTAACAAAATAACCATGAGAAGCAGTGGGTTGGCCAGCAGTGTGCCGACGAGGCACAGGGCTAGAGAGATGAGAAAAATGTTTAAATGCTGAGGACGCACACCTTCAACTGTGATGCTGCAGTCCTCACTGTCATTGGTGGCATTGGAAAACCTAATGCCCGACAAGATCACAGTGGAATTGGAAACATCGAACCCAAGAAAAGCCACCATGCTTCCAGCCAGATGGAGCCAGTATTGAAAAAGGTCAACCTTTCAGCTTGGTGTTGTCTCCGTAATCTTTTTGCATATTCTACAATCGTTGATTGCTGATATACTTGCTCCTGGATCCGGGGCTTGAGTTACAAAAGGCACCTTCAGCCAGCCGCACTAGGCCGCACATCAATCGTCCTTCTCCATGTTATTTTCTCTTCATCAGGTGATATCCAGTTGAAACCCTGCCCTGCATTGGCAAGCTCGAGGGCATCCTTTTCCACCAGATTCCCACCTCTTGTTTGCTGTGAATAAACATTGATTGAAACTTAGTGGAAAAGTTGGCACAACATGCTATCAACTCTTTAACCTTATTGGAATTTTAATGAGAAAGATTCACAGACAAAATTATTCCAAAATCAAACAGTAACAGAGAATTAGAATTACCTACATCACCTTGTCCAACACTCATTTCAGTTTATTTATATTTGATACTTATTTATTATTTATGTAAAGAAATTGCGCATTGATGAATTTATTGACAATATATGTCAGGATGAGATTACTAAGATATGTAGGTCTTGCTAGGTATGTTTATCAAAGAATATGGAGCAGAGGGACATCTTGGGCGAAATTCTCCTACCCGCCCCGCCACATTTCTGCGCTGACCGGCCGGCGGGAGTCTCCGTAACACCGGCCGGTCAATGGGGTTTCCCATTGTGGGAGAGCCCCACGCCGTCGGGAAACCCCCGGTGCCGGCAGAACGGAGACTCCCGCCGGCGGAGAATGACGCCCCTTATGTGCAGTAAGTAGCGTCCATGTCTCCAAACCAGACGCTCCAGGTTCAACTCCCACTTTGACCTGATGGCCAAGGAAGTTACGTTTATCCTGCAAATCCTTTCAACGCACGCTAATGGCAGCCATGTGATAGAAAGAGTGTTAGAGCCTCTACCATCACTGTCCATAGTTCCAGGCTAGAACACGCATGTAAAACTGCATGTCGCTGCAGCAACTCAGACTTCCTCAGTTGACTGTAGCACACCCATGAGCAAGGGTGAGTAAATGAGGTTAAGGTACAGATCAGCCATAATCTGACTGAATGACGGAACTGACTCAAGAGGCTAAATGGCCTACTCTTGTTTCGATGTTGCTGATATTGAATACCTAACCCTTGCTGAGCCTCCTCTGCTAGATCCCACCAATGTGGCAGTTTTGGAATAATTACATGGATGTTAGCAGATTGAGTGGTCGGGTCTAATGAATTACTCACTGCACATTCCTGCTACGGTATAATGTCAGTCATTGGAAGTTCGCATTTGATGAAGGGGTGAGATGCACATCTGCAACTGGCTGTAGGAATTTAAACATTGGCAGCAACAATTTGGAGGAAAGGTATTTTTTGGCAGACCAATCACTGGCCTCAATGGCTTAGACATGCCCAGAAGCTGAATACAGTATTTGCAGGAGGCCCTCAGAAATATACTAATATTTACAGGGGTTCTGAGGACCATTTACCAATAATAATAATAATCATTTTTTGCCACAAGTAGGCTTACATTAACACTGCAATGAAGTTACTGTGAAAAGCCCCTAGTCGCCACATTCCAGCACCTGTTCGGGTACACAGAGGGAGAATTCAGAATTAATTGCCAATAATTCAAGGGGGCCCTCAGGAGTCGGTCAGTGTTTTCAGGAGGTCCCAGGTGTTATCTCAGTGTTTACAACAGGGGGTAGCTCCCGCCAGGGTACTGTTGTTTTGGTTTTTCTCCCGGTTCCTGGGAATATTGGTAAACAAACTCGGCACATCTAAAGGTTTAATGAGCCTGTCGATGAAATCATGTTGAAAATCTCAAAAAAGTCTAGAGGAAAGAAGGTTGTAAATGGAACTCTTTCGACGTATTTGGCGAGTCCACGTGGCTCGCTGGGAGGGAAGCTAGCGGGTACGACTGAAGCACTTTAAGAAGCAAGGGCAGGTGATGATGCAAACTCTCAAAAGGTCGATTGAGGGGGGTTTGGTCCGATTCGGGAGAAGATGCTGAAAATCTCGGAAGTGGTGAAGGAGCACAGAGAGGTGTCAAAGGGAGTGGAGGCAACTTTGTCATGACGCAGTAATCAAATCACCTTGTTGGAGGCTGAGATCTCATTTCGGAGATCCTGAGGGCGAAAGTAGGTGACCTGGAGAACAGATTGAGGAGACAAAACCTCAGGATCATAGGGTTGCCGGAGGGGATAGAGGGCCCGTATCCCATTGAGTATTTTTCTCAGATGTTCGGTGTTTGGGAATTCTTGTATACTGTATATATTTGTTGTTGTTAGGGGTTTGCATATCCTGTATGGGGAGGGGGATGGAGGACCAAAGTGGGTAGGGGGCAGTAGTTAAGGTAATAATAATGGTGGGAATTTGTGCATTGCAGGGGTGTTGGACTATGGGTTTTTTCACGTTTGTAACGGAGACGGGCTAGGGAACTTCTTTTCTCTTTGTTCCTTAATAGTCAGCCCGAGTGAGGGCTACCTCACTAGCACCAAGGTTTTATCTGACAGACCGGAGAGTGTTGGGGGGAGGGGCTACTTTCTGTTGGACCTGTTTAGATGTGGTTCAATGAGCCTAGCTTGTTTGTTTGGTGGGGGGGGTGGGGTTGGAGAGGAGGGAGCATTGTTCTCTGGGAGGTGATCAGCAGGTTCACGGGGAGGGAAAGAGTGGTTGGGGGAGGGCGGTGGATGGTTAGTTCTTTGATGGCGACTCGGGTTTTTTCTTTGTTTCAATCTTTAGGTAGAGTTGGCAGCCATCTGGATCGGCCTAGGGCCTAGGTATTTGGTGTAGGTGTGAGATAATCCTTCATGGTGTAAATGGCTGACTCCAAGTTGAGGGGAGGGGTGAGAGACCCTGGATCAGGTTGGTCACATGGAACATAGTGGGGGGGGGGGCTATGTGGTGCACAGGGAAGAGGTCAAGGAGTTTTCTCTCTCCTGAAGAATTTATGGCCGATGTGGTACTTTTGCAGGAGACTCATTTTCAGGCGAGGGACCAGACCAAACTCCACAAAGGGTGGGTGAGCCAGGTATTTCATTCGGCTTCAACAGTTGGGCCCAGGGGTGGCAATTAACAAGCGGGTTCATTTTTTAGTGTACAAGGTCGTGGCAGATCTGGGTGGCAGGTATGTGGCTGTTACTGGGACATTGGTGGGTAAGTTGGTCGTGTTGGTGAATGTTTATAACCCAAATTGGGATAATGTAGCATTTATCAGGGAACTGTTGGCCTCCATCCTGGATGGGGATACACATCAGCTGATCCTGGGGAAAGATTTAAACTGTGTTCTGGAACTGAAGATAGTCCGCTCTTGGCCCAAGTCGTTGGCTCCTTCAGGGATAACAAAGGCGCTGTCAAAGTTTATCGATGAGATAGAGGGGCGGATCCACGGTGGTTCATGCATCTGGGAGATAAAAGAATTCACATTCATTTCCCCAGTTCATGAAGTAGACTCCAGGATAGATTTCTTGTTGATGAATAGGTCTCTTTTTCGAGGGGTGAGAAAAACAGAATATTCAACTATAGTCATTTCGGACCACACTCCTCGCTTGGTGGACTTGGTTTTAGAGGTGGACTCTGTTCAACGACCGGTGTGGAAGCTAGACGTGGAGCTACTAGCGAGAATGGATTTTGTGGGCACATTTCTGAGGCTATAGGTGAGTATGTTGGTTCAATGGGAATGGGTCTGTCTCTCTCTCCACACTGTGAGAGTCATTGAAAGTGGTTATCAGAGGGGAGATTATATTGTACAAGGTGCACATGGATAGGGAGGTAAGAGAAGAGTGCCAGAAGCTAATTGATGATATTCTGGAGGTGGAGTGCAGAGTATTCGAGTGACCCTACCCCAGAGCTCTTGGTGAATAGGAAGAAACTGCAGACAGTTCGATCTGTTGTCTGCGGGTAAGGCAGTGCGCTAGAGGGGGGTCATTTATGAATATGGGGAGAAGGCCAGCTGACTCCTGGCTCATCAGCTGAGGCGGCCTCTCGGATGATCATTCAGGTCAGGGACTCGAGCGGCATTTGAGGCTTTTTATAATAATCTTTACAGGTTGGAGCTGCCAGTGGGGTGGTCGGGTACGTTGGCATTTGTGGAGTGTCTGGAATTTCCTGTGGTGGGGGAGGAGGAATGTGAAGAGTTGGAGGTACTGCTAAGTCCTGGGAAAGTCTTAGCAACTATAGGGCAGATGCAAACAGGCAAGGCCTCAGGGTGGATGGGTTATAAGAAGTTTGCCAGACAGTTGCTGGTGAACATGTTTAAGGACTCTTTGACCCAGGAGTCCCTTCTGGCAACACTACAGCAGACATCAATTTTCCTGCTGTTGAAAAAAGATAAGGATCCTGTGGAATATGGGTGGTACCAACCTGTTTCATTGCTGCATGTTGATGCCAAGGTAAGGTAAAGTCGCCATATACTCAGATGACCATAGGCTGCTTTCCCCTTTGTGGGGAAAAGCTGAATGGTGGTGATTTAACCTGAGGATCAAACTTCAGGCGAGGGGCAAGGTTGAGAAGATTCATGGATAACCTCAGCCGGTTACGGTGCGGGAATTGAAACCATCTGCAATGCCAAGATATTGGCGAAGGTGCTAGCGATGAGGTTAGAGCCCTGTCTCCCTGGGTAATAGGTGAAGATCAGACAGGATTTGTTAAAAGCCGGCAACTGTTGTCTAATGTCCAGTGACTATTAAATGTAGTTCTCTCCCCGCCTGCTGGGCATAATCCAGAGATGGTTGAGGGCACAATCTACCGGCCGCATCCCACTGGAATTGGCATGGGACGCAGCCAGCAGATTCCGGGAGAGGTATCTCCCGGGATTCCCAACGGTCCTTGCACCTCGCGAGAGCTAACCAGATCTTGCGAGATGTCCTGATCTGGATCACACCCACAATGGGCGGGACCCAGTCTTGTATAGTTAAAAGAGCTTAAAAGCACTTGTAACGATGCTCGTGCCAGGTGGAATGGTCACCTAGCATCGATCGGCATTGCTGAGGAGACCCCAGCCAAGCGCTGTTGAGCACTGGTCCCCATAAACGGGGACTAGGTGGAACGGCACTTGCGGGGACTCTCCCAGGCGATCGGTTGGTCGGCCTTTGGGCAGGGTGGAACCCTGGCACTGGTGGTGCCACCTGGACACCTTGGCACTGCCAGCTGGCACCCTGCTTTATGTGGACAGACCGAGTTCCCACTATGGGTGATCTAATGGAGCTACTGAAGAACTTTGACTCTTTTTTGGGATACAAGTTGAATCTGGGAAAGAGTGAATATTTTCCGGTGGATCCCATGGGGAGATCAAGCCAGATCAAGCTTCAGGTATCTGGGTTTCCGAGTGGCCGGGACTGGATCCGGCTCCATAAATTGAACTATACCAGTCTGGGGAGTAAGGTTAAGTCTGATTTGCAAAGGTGGGATAACCTTCCCCTGTCCATGGCGGACAGGGTCCAATCTATCAAAATGAATATTCTTCCACGGTTTTTGTCTCTTTTTCAAGGTCTTCCTATATTCCTCCCTAAATGAATTGATAGCTGTTTTTATTTGGGCGGGTAAGATTCTTAGACTTCATAGGACAGTTTTCCAGAGGGGCAGACAACCGGGGGTGGGGGAGGGGGGCTGCTGGCATTGCCTAATTTGCTTTTTTATTATTGGACTACCAAAGTGGAAAAGGTGTTGGGTTGGTTTAGTGACCCAGGGTCCACTTGGGTGTTGGGGTGAGGCAAGGTCATGTAAGGGGTCCTGGTAGGTGATGGCTTTGTCCCCGCTTTCACCGACAAAATATTCTACGAGTCCGGTGGTCGTATCCACCTTGAGGATATGGAGACAGTTCTGGTAACATTTTAAGCTCAGGTCTCTGTCGAAGTTGGCCTCTATTTGTACAAACCACCTGTTTGAGCTGGCGAAGCTAGTCGCCTTGTTTCAGGAATGGGGAAGGAAAGGGCTGGAGAGATTAGGAGACTTGTTTTTGGAAGGGCGATTTGCCAGCTTGGAGGAATTGACGGTATAATATGGCCTTGAGGGATCAAATTTGTTTTGATATCTCCAGGTTTGGAATTTTGTACGGAAGGCCTTCCTGAGATTCCTCGAAGTGCCGCCGACATCTCTTTATGAAAAGATCCTTTCCCTAGCGGGGTCAGAGGAGGGTGTCACATCTGGCATCTATGGGCGGATTCTGAATCCTGTCAGAGGAACTGGGCCTGGTAGATGAGGTGAAAGCGAGGTGAGAGGCAGAGCTGGGGCCCAAAGTAGATGACAAGGTGTGGCGTGAGGCCCTTGGCAGGGTGAACTCCGCGTCCTCATGTGCGATTCCGGGCTTGATCCAGCTTAAAGTAGTGTTTAGGGCCCACCTGACCAAGGCGAAGATGAGTGCTTTTTCCCAGAGGTGGAAGATAGGTGTGAGCGGTGTTCAGGGAGCCTAGCCAATCACAGACACACATGTTCTGGTCCTGCCCCAAACCTATGAGCTTTTGAGTCCCCTTCTTTCGCATCATGTCGCCGATTCTAAATGCTCTGTCCTCCGGTTGCCATATTTGGGGTGTTGGACTTGCCGGGGCTGCAGACAGGGGCGGAGGCGGATGGCCTTACCTTCGCCTTGTTGATCACCTGCAGGTGAGTTCTGCTGGGGTGATGGTCCCCAACTCTACCCAGTGCCTTGGCATGGTTAGGGGACCTAATGGAGTTTCTTTACCTGGAGAAGGTCAAGTACACCGCGAGGGGATCGGTCGAGGGATTCTGTCAGGAGGTAGCAGCCTTTCATTGCCTATTTTGAGAAGCTAATCACTGTCAGTTGCTAAGAGGAGAAGGGGGGGGGGCAGTATGGGTTGCTTGGGTTTGTGCTCTATTTAGTACTTTTTCTTGTGTGTTGTATCGGTGGATGTGTAAAAAAATGAATTTTATGTAATGTTTGGTCAAATTTAAAATCTTGAATTCATATTTTTTGTAAAGCATTTGCAACAGGGTTTCAGTCGAGTGTGACAATATTTACAGGAGAGAAAGAGTAGAAAGGCTTTCATTTATATAGCAACCTTCACAACCTCAGGGCATTTCAATTCACCTGACAGTCAATGAAGAACGTTTGAAGTGCACTGATGCAACCATCAATTCACTCGAAGACACGAGGTGAAGTAAACTGTGGTTTTAATCAGCTTATAACAGTGCCTGCCTGTTCTAAGTACTGGTACAATACTGGGAACTGCCTGCAGGTCAGCTGCTCTTTATACTTCTTCTTAAGGGGAGGAGCCATGGGCAGAGCCCATACATGCCCCAACATATCCCCCTGTGGGTGATGCCACACAATGGCCCATAGGTGGAGCCCACAGGGTTAACAACATAACACAACAGCAGAACATGATACAAATGCACTGGTGAATTATTAGCACTATACATTCACCACATTCACCCCCTGTTAAAAAATGAAGTCCGGCGGGGGTGACGGGCTCATAGGTTCAGCCGGTCCGGCGCACGGATTGTGCACTGCGATCACAGAAGCACTGGTGTTGCAGCCGGTCCGGGTGGCTGTGGAAGTGGGGCCCGGTGCGGGCACGGGCGTGGACTCCGGGAGCGGCTCTTTTGGAGCTTCATTCCTGTGGACCGGTGTGGAGGGTGGGAGGGAGCGCGGGAGCCATATAGGGGTGGGGGCGCTGGACATGGTAGGTTGGACAGGATATAGTGTGAGGGCTGCAGTGGTGGTGGTGGAGCCTGCGGGCACCAGATCCCGGAGAGAGACGGTATCTTGTCGGCCATCGGGGTGTTCGACATAAGCGTATTGTGGGTTGGAGTGCAGGAGCTGGACCCTCTCTACCAGGGGGTCGGTCTTATGGCTCCGAACATGTTTTCGGACGAGGACTGGTACCGGCGTCTTCAGCCAGGACGGAAGCGAGGCCCCTGAGGTAGCTCCTCTAGGGAAAACAAACAAGCGGTCATGAGGAGTCTGGTTTGTGGCCGTGCAAAGGAGGGACCTAATAGAGTGGAGCACATCGGGGAGGACCTCCTGCCAGTGAGAAACTGGGAGATTCCTGGACCGCAGAGTCAGTAGGACGGTCTTCCAGACCGTCGCGTTTTCCCTCTCCACCTGCCCGTTTCCCCTGGGGTTATAACTGGTCGTCCTGCTCGAGGCAATGCCCTTACTGAGCAGGTACTGACGCAGTTCATCGCTCATGAACGACGAGCCCCGGTCACTGTGGACATAACTGGGGAAACCAAACAGGGTGAAGACACTATGCAGGGCTTTAATGACAGTGGGAGTGGTCATATCGGGGCAGGGGATGGCAAATGGGAAGCGGGAGAATCATCTATAATGTTGAGAAAGTATCTATTGCGGTTATTGGAGGGGAGGGTCCCTTTGAAATCGATACTGAAGCGCTCAAAGGGCCGGGATGCCTTTACCAGGTGGGCCTTATCCGGTCGATAGAAGTGCGGTTTACACTCCGCGCAGATTTGGCAGTCCCTGCTCATGGCTCTGAACTCCTCGGTGGAGTAGGGTAGGTTGCGGGTCTTGATATAATGGGCGAGCCGGGTGACCCCCGGGTGGCAGAGGTCATCGTGGATAGCCCGTAGTCAGTCATCTTGCGCGCTGGCACATGTGCCGCGGGCCAGGGCATCTGGTGGCTCGTTGAGCTTCCCAGGACGATATACTATATCGTAGTTTTAGGTGGAGAGTTCGATCCTCCATCTCAAGATCTTATCGTTCGTGATTTTGCCCCGCTGCATATTGTCAAACATGAAGGCTACCGATCGTTGGTTGGTGACAAGAGTAAAATACCTACCAGCGAGGTAGTGCCTCCAGTGCCGCACGGCTTCCACGATGGCTTGGGCTTCTTTTTCGACCGAGGAGTGTCGAATTTCAGAGGTGGTGAGGGTGCGTGAAAAGAACGTTACCGGTCTGCCTGCTTGGTTGAGGGTGGCGGCGAGAGCGACCTCTGAGGCGTCGCTCGCCACCTGGAAGGGGGCGGACTCGTCCACCGCGCGCATCGTGGCTTTGGCGATGTCCGCCTTGATGCAGCTGAAGGCCTGGCGGGCCTCAGTTGCCAGTCGAAAAATAGTGGCCTTAATTAGTGGGCGGGCTTTGTCCGCATACTGGGGGACCCACTGGGCGTAATAGGAGAAGAATCCAAGGCACCTCTTCAGGGCCTTGGGACACCGAGGGAGAGGGATTTGCAGGAGGGGACGCATACGATCAGGGTCGGGCCTTAGGACCCCGTTCCCCATGACGTAGCCAAGGATGGCTAGTCTGCTTGTGCGGAAAACACATTTCTCCTTGTTGTAGGTGAGGTTGAGTTTTGGGGCGGTTTGGAGAAATCGGTGGAGGTTGGTGTCGTGGTCCTGCTGATCATGGCCGCAGATGGTGACATTGTCCAAGTACGGAAACGTGGCCCGCAGCCTGTACTGGTCCACCATTCAGTCCATCGCTCTTTGGAACACCAAAACCCCGTTCGTGACGCCAAAGAGGACCCGTAGGAAATGGAAAAGGCGGCCGTCTGCCTCAAAAGCCGTGTAGTGGTGGTCCTCCGGGCGGATTGGGAGCTGGTGGTATGCAGACTTCAGATCCACCGTGGAGAACACCCGGTAGTGTGCGATCTGGTTTACCATGTCTGCAATCCGGGGAAGGGTGTGCGCATTGAGTTTCGTATATCAGTTAATGGTTTGGCTGTCATCAATTACCATCCAGAACTTTTCCCCGGTCTTGACGACCACCACCTGAGCTCTCCATGGGCTATTGCTGGCCTCTATGACCCCCTCCCGCAAGAGACGCTGGACCTCGGACCTAATGAATGTCCTGTCTTGCATGCTATACCGCCTGCTCCTGGTGGCGACTGGCTTGCAGTCGGCGGTGAGGTGTGCGAAGAGAGGGGGAGGTTTGACTTTTAGGGTCGCGAGGCTGCATATGGTGAGTGGGGGCAGGGGCCCTCCGAACTTAAGAGTATGGCTCCTGAGGTTACATTGGAAGTCGAGTCCCAATAGGAGAGGAGCGCAGAGGTCTGGGAGCACATATAGTTTAAAGTAAGTGTACTCAGCGCCCTGTATTGTTGGGTTGCAGTAGTGCACCCTTGGATTTGCACCGAGTGCAACCCAGAGGCGAGGGAGATGGTTTGTTGCGTCGGGAAAATTGGGAGCGTGCAGTGTCTTACCATATCCGGGTGAATGAAGCTCTCTGTGCTCCCGGAGCCGAAAAGGCAAGGCATGTCGTGCCCGTTAACCCGAGACGGCCATCATGGAGCTCCGGAGGTGCTTGGGTCGCGGCTGGTCCAGGGTGACCGCGCTGAGTTGCGGGTAGCCGGCGGCGTGATCGGAGGTGCTGGGGCGGCCCCGCGATGACTGTCCGTGCAGATCGTACGCGTCGAGCGGCGTGGCAGATGGCGGCCAAGTTGGCGACCCCCGTTGGTCGAGCGTGGCGGGCGGTGAGGACGATGGCTTCCAAGATGGCGGCCCCCATGGATCGCACGTGGCCGTCCGCGTGGGGGAAGACGGCCAAGATGGTGGCCCCCGTGAGTCGCACGTGTTGTGAGGAGGCGGAGTTGGCAGACATGCTGCCACATTGCAGGGTCTGTGGGTCTGTGAATCTGAGGATCGGGTCTGTGAGTTAGAGTTCTTAGACCTGGCCAGGCAGTCCTTGGCGAAGTGTCCTTTTCGCTCGCAGCTGCTGCAGTTCGCGTTGCGGGCTGGGCAGTGCTGCCGGGGGTGTTGAGACTGGCTGCAAAAATAGCAGGGTAGCCCCCCCATTTTGGGCGGGCGGCCGCGCGGCACAGACCTGGGGTAGTCTCTGGTCGGGGACCACGAGGGGGTCGCGTGGTCGGCCAGGAACGCAGTAAGGCTCTGAAAGGGAACTTCCAGGGAGGTGGCTAACTTTACCGTGTCGTCCAGGTCCTGGGCCCCTTTTTCGAGCAGGCGCTGTCTCACATAATTCGACAGGACTCCCACCACGTAGACATCGTGGACGGCGAGCTCCATGTGCTGAGTGGCCGTAACGGCCTGGTAATTACAGTTGAGTGCGAGGGCTTTGAGATCGCGTAGGTAGTCATCTAGCGACTCCCCGGGGCGCTGGCGGTGAGTGGTGAAGACGTGTCGCGTGTAGACATCGTTCACAGGCCGTACGTAGAGGCGTTCGAGCAGCGCGAGGGCATCTGTATAGGAGGCAGCGTCGTTGAGCTGGACAGCAATGCGATGGCTCACTCGTGCGTGGAGGAGGCTCAGTTTCTGTTAATCAGTGATGGAAGGCGTGGACGACGCGGCGAGGTAGGCCTTGAAGCATCGAAGCCAGTGTGAAAAAATTTATTTCGCCTCCGCAGCCTGCGGATCGAGTTCCAGTCTGTCAGGTTTGAGGGCTGATTCCATAGTTGTATTTAAGCTGATTAAATTGATGCAACCATCAATTCACTCAAAGACACGAGGTGAAGTAAACCGTGGTTTTAATCGGCTTAGAACAGTGCCTGCCTGCGACTGGTACAATACTGGGAACTGCCTGCAGGTCAGCTGCTCTTTCTACTTCCTCTTAAGGGGAGGAGCCATGGGCGGAGCCCGTACATGCCCCAACACATGGGTGAAGCCACACAATAGCCCACAGGGTTACCAACATAACACAACAGCAGAACATGATACAAATGCACTGGTGAATTATTAGCACTAGATACAAATGCACTGGTGAATTATTAGCACTATACATTCACCACATGTAGCGATTGTTGGAATGAAGTAAACAATAATCCGCTAGGGTTAATGACAGTATTTTTCAAGGGTTACACACAGGACAATTTGTGTTCCAGGTTGGAGCTCTGGTGCCAGGAAACACAGGAAATTAGAGGGGAAATAAATGCAGCAGTGGGTGGGACAAGCGGCCATTTTATATTCTATCCACACACTGGCTAAGGGACTTAAACAGTGATAGGTTTAAAGGGTGATACATTTAAAGTACAACAGTTTTAAAGTGTGATGTGTGTTATACACAACACTTTTGACTATAGAAATGGTTGTGTTCTGAAATCACCGTGTTTTAAGGGTCACAGTATTTCTCCTTGTCTGATTCTTTAAATTTATTTTTTACATGTTTAATGTTTGCAGACATTGAGTGAATATTTATCAATCATTGGTTGTGTCCAATATCAATAACCCATCGTGATTTGAAGAATATTTTCTGGAGGTTGATCATTTTCTAATTTCTCTGGATTTTGCTTTTCTCAGTTTTCCAGTGTTTTTTTCCAAAGGTTTTGAACAGATCTTTCTGATTTCAAATGATATAATATTTCCTCGATGAGCCCATAGTTCAGAAATTCCGTTCCCAAAGCACTCCACCTTTACATCTCTCTTTCCTCCTTCATAATGTTCTGAAAAATCTACCTCGTGTCATCTGTCCTAATATCTCCTTATCTGGCTCCGTGTCACATTTTGTTGGATTACCCACCTGTGAAAGGTTAGAAAGTCTTTGGGGCACAAAAAGAGGCTCATCATGCCTGCTGGCCATTCAGCACCTATGCACTCTAATCTAATTCTCCAGCATTTGTCCATAACCTTGGGACGTTTAATGTGTTAAACGGTATGATATAAGAGCTGCTGTTGTATTGAGTTTATTTGAATAGTTCAGCAATGCTTACAATGGGTTTTGCTATTAAGACTTCCTTTCTCCGTAGCTCTATCTCGAGGAAGGGTGTTGGGAGAGGCAGAGGGAGGAGGCGCTCTGAATGGACGGCATGGTGGCACAGTGATTAGCATTGCAGCCTCAAAGCACCAAAGACCCAGGTTCAATTCCGGCCTTGGGTGACTGTCTGTGTGGAGTTTCCACTTTCTCCCCATGTCTGCGTGGGTTTCCTCAGGGTGCCTCAGTTTCCTCTCAACAGTCCAAAGATGTGCAGGTTAGGTGGATTGGCCATGCTAAATTGCCCCTTAAGTGTCCAAAGATGTGCAGACTATGTTAAGGGGTTACAGGGATAGGGCGGGAGGAGTGGGTTTGGGTGGAGTGCTCTTTCAGTTGGTTGGTGCAAACTCGATGGGCTGAATGGCCTCCTTCTGCACTGTAGGGGTTCTGTGATTCCAGGAATGATGGAGTGAACACACAACTGAGGGAGGATTTTCCAACATGGATGCAGTTTTCACCTGAATGTTTCGAAACAGGCTTTAAACCGACACCAACTTAAAGTCCACTTCTCCGATACCAGCTCATCGTCATAATAATACACATCGTCAGCTGCAAAACGTCTTTGTGTACAAGTGGGAACTCGCCTGTTACGGCAAAGTTAAGGGGAAGAGTACAGTTAACGGGTAGTGTCCCACTAGGGTGGCATTCTGGAAACTGTGAAAGCCTGAATGGTATCTCAGCTCATCAGCGGCTTAGGGCAAGGCTGAAGGGGCAGGGGACGAAGTGGTTGGAGTAAAGAGCCTACTCCCTTACTCCCAGGAACTACACCATCTTCTGATTTCTAAAGCTTAGCTCGTGTCACCCCACACAGAACTTTGGGCAGACTAGGCCACAACTTCCACACTCGCATCTCATTCCGTTTTAAGCAATGAGATAATAAAACAAAATAAAAACCCCAAACCCATTAAAAAGTGGATTATTTCCAGCCAGTGCAACCATGCATCAACTGTACACAGAATAAATTCAGATTGTCACTCACCTGACTGAGCTGGTCTGATGGTAAAGTGCGTTTGGAAGTGGAGTTGATGTTAAGTCAACCTCTCCGCAGCCAATCAATCCTGGGTGGAAATGAAGCGATTTGAGTAAATATCGCTACTGTTGACCCATTAGGAAATGAAGTGATAACACCATTGTCATCAGCACTGAATAAGCAGGCAAGGCTATCTCTGCCATAGTAACCAAGCAAATAAAAATCACAACGGGTACCATGATGCTCATGCAGATTAATGCCACTGATAAGGGCAGTTACAGGTGGGGAAGGCAGGAGGGGTAGAGGTCGGATAGTGGATTGCAGACTTTAAAGGTACAAAGTGTGTAGACTAGCAGTACATCACCAGCACTGGAGGAAAAGTACAGCCGGTGGCAAACGATCTTAAAAATAGATGATGTGGAGAAATTAAAAATAGATCTTTACTACAAAGGCTTCCTGTGGAGGGGTATCAAATATTGACTATCGTGCACAGAATTACATGGGACCATTTTGACTGCTTCAGTGAGTTACCATGGCAACATGCTTCCTGGCAAGGATTTAACTATTTCTGCTTTAACAACAAAAGCTTCTGTTTCGCAATCCCATGATCCAACCATTATGAAATCATAGAATTTACAGTGCAGAAGGAGGCCATTCGGCCCATCGAGTCTGCACCGGCTCTTGGAAAGAGCACCCCACCCAAGGTCCACACCTCCACCCTATCCCCATAACCCAGTAACCCCACCCAACACTAAGGGCAATTTTGGACACTAAGGGCAATTTATCATGACCAATCCACCTAGCCTGCACATCTTTGGACTGTGGGAGGAAACCGGAGCACCCGGAGGAAACCCACGCACACACGGGGAGGATGTGCAGACTCCGCACAAACAGTGACCCAAGCCGGAATCGAACCTGGGACCCTGGAGCTGTGAAGCAATTGTGCTATCCACAATCCTACCGTGCTGCCCTGTTCTTCCGCAAGATCACCCCTTCAAAATAAAATACACCTGTGCGGAGATACAATGTATACAGAAACCCAGATTCATCTACCTGAAACACAGGCTGAACCTGAAAAGCAATCTGGTTTATCATTACTTGCTCCTTTCCAGTCTTTATACAAGGTCCTGCCAAGCTCAATTGCCCCTTATTGGAAAAAATAAAGAATTGGGCACTTTAAATTTCAAAAAAAGGAAACAAAAAATAATGGGTTTATCCCTAATGTATTCTATATCAGGCAAACAAACACACTAACGGTGCAAATTTCTCAATGGTTCCCTTTGAGGACCTGAAATTACCAAATGAATTTCTAAATGTCAGATACACTTGGGTAATCTAAAAAATGCCTTGGGCTGGATTCTCCGCCGGCGGGATGCTCCATTTTGCCGGCAGCCAGGGAGTTTCCCGACGCCGTGGGGCTGCCCCACAATGGGAAATCCCATTGATCAATGGTGTGTTACTTGTATTATTAAAGTTAAGGGTGTGCAGCTGGGGGCATTAACTGATTAGGTGCCTTGAGCACATATAAAGAGAGACTTTTAAGACATTGGATGTTGCACATTTGCAATACTACATTTTTTATTCAAATTTTTCAACAGATTTTCAACAAAACCCCCCCCCTCAACAAAAAGAAAGAAACGAGAACACAACAATCAGAAATTATGCATTGGATTTCCCCCATATACAATAACCCCCCAGATAGCATTTAAAAACACAAATAGGGGGACAAAAACACCTTCACCCAAACGCCACCCCTGTCATATGCGCTCTGTGAGTAACTTTGAACTGTATTAGGGTGAGCCTGGCGCAAGAGGAGGAAGAATGAACCCTGTACAGGGCATCAGCCCACAGACCCTCATCTATCTCCTCCCCAAGCTCCTTCTCCCACTTGCCCTTTAACACCTCCACCGAGGCCTCCTCCTCTTGCTTCAGCTCCTGGTAAATTGCCGAAACCTTGCCTTCTCCAACCCATACACTCAAAATCACCCTGTCCTGAATCCCACGTGCCGGAAGCAGCGGGAATTCCCTCACCTGTTGCTCACAAGCGCCCTCACTTGTATGTACCTGAAAGTGTTTCCCGGGGGTAGCCCAAACTTCTCCCCCAGCTCGCAAATGTCCCATCGATGAACAGGTCCCCTATTCTTCTAATCCCTGCCTGATGCCAGCTCCGAAAACCCCCATCCATCCTTCCCGGGACGAATCGATGGTTCTCCCGAATTGGGGACCAAACCGAGGCTCCCACCTCGCCCCTGTGTCGTCTCCACTGCCCCCAGATCTTCAGCGTCGCCGCCACCACCGGACTCGTGGTGTACCTTGTCGGCGAGAGCGGCTACCGCTGCGGTGCCGTCACCAGCGCCCTCAGGCTTGTGCCCACACAGGACGCCATCTCTAGCCTCTTCCACGCCGCCCCCTCTCCCTCCATTACCCACTTACGGATCATCGCCACATTGGCTGCCCAATAATAGCCACATAAATTCGGCAGTGCCAGCCCCCCCCTGTCCCTCCTATGCTACAGAAACACTCTCTTCACCTTCGGGGTCTTAGTCGCCCACACAAATCCCATGATGCTCCTGCTTACCCGTTTGAAAAAGGCCTTGGGGATCATAATGGGAAGGCACTGGAACACAAAGAGAAACCTCGGGAGGACTGTCATTTTGACCGACTGCACCCTACCCACTAGTGAGAGTGGCAGCATATCCCATCTTTTAAAATCCTCCTCCATCTGCTCCACCAACCGCGTCAAATTTAGCTTGCGCAGGGTCTCCCAACTCCTAGCTACTTGGATTCCTAGGTACCGAAAGCTCCTTTCCGCCCTCTTCAGCGGTAGCTCGTCTATCCCCCTTCCCTGGTCCCCTGAATGCACCACAAAGAGTTCACTCTTCCCTACGTTGAGTTCATACACCAAAAAGTTCCCAAACTCCTAAGGATCCGCATGACCTCCGCCATCCCCTCCACTGGATCCGCCACATACAACAACAGGTCGTCGGCATACAGCGACACCCGGTGTTCCTCTCCCCCCCCCCGTACCAATCCCCTCCATTTCCGGGTTTCCCTCAGTGCCATGGCCAGTGGCTCAATTGCCAGTGCAAACAAGGGGGATAAGGGGCAGCCTCGGTATAGCCGAAAGTACTCCGACCTCCGCCGGTTCGTAGCCACACTCGCCACTGGGGCTCTATATAGCAGCCTGACCCAACTGATGAACCCCTCCCCAAACCCAAACCTCCGCAACACTTCCCAAAGATACTCCCACTCCACCCGATCAAAGGCCTTCTCTGCGTCCATAGCTGCCACTACCTCCGCTTCCCCCTCCGCCGAGGGCATCATAATCACATTGAGGAGCCTCCGCACATTTGTATTTAGCTGCCGACCCTTCACAAATCCCGTCTGGTCCTCATGAATCACCCCCGGAACATAGTCCTCAATTCTAGTAGCCAGCACCTTCGTAATACTACATTCTTAAATAAATCTAGTATTTTTTTTTGATTTCTCTGTCTGGCTTCAAAATGGCTCAAATCTGCTATCATGAAATGGTAACAATAAAAAAACAATAAAAAGAGGCTTCTGGGGTATTATCGCAACGGGCAGGTGTGGGGAATATGGGCAGGGGCACTAAACCATACCTGCAGAAATGGACGACAGGGATATAATCACCTCCCCACCAGCAGATATGGGTAAAGGTATACTGTCACTTCTCCACCAGATGATATGGGCTAAAGGTAGGGGGCGGGATTCTCCGACCCTCCGTGCCAGAATCGTGCCTGGCGTGGGGGTGGAGAATAGCCGTTCACGCCAGAAATCCGGCGCGACTGCACTTCCACGATTCTCTGCTGACCCGCCAGTCCCGCGGTCAACGCGGCGCTGGTCGGGGGCATTGGCACAGGCCCCCACGCCGATTCTCCGCGGTCAACTGGCCGAAACCCCGCCGGCGTGGTTTACCTGTGGTACCACCTGGCAGGAGCTAGGTCCTGCGGCTGAGGTGGCGGTCCTGGTGGGGAGTACGGGTTATCTGACTCCGGAGGGGCCTCAGCGGTGGCCAGCCCCGGAATCGGGGGCCAACGATCAACGGGCCTTCGCGATCTGGGAGGGACCTACCTTCCTCCGCGCGGGCCCACTGTGTGGCTGCGCCGAGTTGGGCCGCCGTGCACATGCGTGGGCCCGCCTGCGACCGCCGTGCACATACGCGGCTGCGCGGTCTGGCTAGTAGGGCCCCGCCAGCAGCCAGAGCTATGGGATGCAGACCGGGGTTCTGCTAGCCCCTTGGAAAACGGAGAATCACCCAGACCTTCGAGGAAATAGTCCGGAGTGATTCTCTCCTGTTTTCCGGCGGGCGTGTGGACTTAGTCCCCAGAAGGGAGAATCCCGCCCAGGGTTGGCAACTGTGAACAAATGCATTCCTGAAGACTTCATCACATGAGTTGTCCCATGCACCGACCATTAGTCAGCCAGCATTTCCATCCTTGTGATGCCCTGCCTTCCTGTGCTGGGCTCAGGCGTGCCTGGGTGGCTAGTTTTTCAGCTGGTGCAGACATAGAATATAGAATCTCTACAGTGTAGAAGAAGGCTGATGTGTTGGGTGTTCTGGATCACATACAGGTCACCAACACTTGAAGTAGTGCAACACTATTTCATTAAAAGGTTAACTATTTAAACATACTTGAACTGTGGGTAAATGCGATACCAGCGTTAACTAGAGACCTTTGCTTTGTCCTAACCAGTTGATGCACTCAGCACATGGTGAATGTCTGTGTTGCAGGCTGTGAGCTCTGTGCTCCTAGCTGGCTGCTACTCGAATGAGCAGGAACTCTGATGCTCCCTGTCTTTATAGTGCGTGTGCTCTCACTGGTGATTGGCTGCGGTGTTGTGTATGTTGATTGGTCCCACTGTGTGTCCATCAGTGTGTGTCTGCACCATGATATACTGGTGTATGTTATGACATCCCCCCTTTTATATAAAAAAAATGTGCCTGCGTGACAGTAAATAGTGTGTGGTGAATGTTCCTGACTACGTGTGTGCGAAATATTTTCAGGACTATGTACATAAAACTAAGCTATTTACATGGGAAGGTGCCTGGTGCAGAAAAATACAGTGTGTCACACAAATAACGAGATGAACACTATATACAAACCACTTGAATGATTAAACGGAAGAACAGAACAGACCAGAGAGTCCATTAGTGCAAAGGTCACAAAATAAGTCTCTGAGGTGGGTGACGAATTCTGGTTGACCGCCTCAAGGGTGGGTCAGGAGCCACCGGCTGAGGAGTGGGCTGGACTGCGTCAGCGTGAGGAGGATGCAGAGTAACCGGAATCTCTGCATAGTCCAGGTCAGGGATAACAGGAGGGCGTGGCACTGGCGGAGGATCAGGTAGCGAGCGCGGAACGAGACGAAGGGCATGTCGATTGTGGTGCAGAATGGAGCCATCCGGTAGACGAACCAGGAACGAGCGGGGGGCCACCTGCCGAAGGACCACAGCGGTTGCAGACCAGCCACCATCCGGAAGATGGATGTGGACGTTGTCATCTGGAGCCAGAGCAGGGAGATCAGCTGCACGGGAGTCATGAGACGTCTTGTGCTGTGCACGAGACAGTTGCATTCGTTGAAGGACCGGAACATGGTCGAGGTCTGGGACGTGAATGGACGGCACCATCGTCCTCAGGGTGCGACCCATGAGCAGCTGGGCTGGCGACAGGCCAGTGGACAGTGGGGCCGAGCGATAGGTCAGCAGGGCGAGGTAGAAGTCGGATCCCGCATCGGCAGCCTTGCAGAGGAGCCGTTTGACTATGTGGACGCCCTTCTCCGCTTTGCCATTGGTTAGGGGGTACAGGGGACTGGATGTCACAGGCACAAAGTTGTACCTCCTGGCAAAGTTGGACCATTCCTGGCTTGCGAAGCAGGGGACATTGTCCGACATCACAGTGAGTGGGATGCCGTGGCGAGCAAAGGTGTCCTTACAGGCACGGATGACTGCAGCCGATGTGATGTCGTGCAAACGTACCACCTCCGGGTAGTTTAAAAAATAGTCTACAATCAGAACATAGTCCCTGCCCAGCGCGTGGAACAGGTCGATGCCGACCTTGGACCAAGGGGACGTGACCAACTCATGGGGCTGCAGGGTCTCACATGGTTGGGCCAGCTGGAACCGCTGACAGGTGGGGCAGTTGAGCACTGTGTTGGCGATGTCGTCATCATTGATGCTGGGCCAGTACACTGCCTCTCAGGCCCGTCGGCGGCACTTCTCCACACCAAGAAGGCCCTCATGTAGCTGTTCCAAGACGAGCTGGCGCTAGCTGTGCGGGATAACAATGCGGTCCAGCTTCAGGACACCATCGACTACCGCCAGATCGTCTCTGATGTTGTAGAACTGCGGGCATTGGCCCTTGAGCCACCTGTCTGTTAGGTGGCGCATGACACGCTGTAGCAGGGGGTCAGCCGCAGTCTCGCTGCGAATTTGGACGAGGCGTTCATCCGTGGCCGGTAGATTGGAGGCCACGAGGGCCACATGGGCGTCAACCTGGCAGACGAAACCCGTTGAGTCACACGGGGTGTTGACTGCCCTGGACAGAGCGTCGGCTATGATCAGGTGTTTGCCCGGGGTGTATACGATCTGAAAGTCGTATCGCCGGAGTTTGAGCAGAATGCGCTGGAGGCGAGGCGTCATGTCGTTCAAATCTTTTTGTATTATATTGACCAGCGGGCGATGGTTAGTCTCGATGGTGAATTGTGGGCCCATGATGAGGCCTCATCACGTTGCAGGAGCACTGCCCCAATGCCAGATTGGCTGGCATCGGTCGAAATTTTTGTCTCTTTCGCTGGATCAAAAAAGGCCAATACCGGGGCCGTGGTAAGTTTGGTTTTAAGTTCTGTCCATTCGCACTCGTGGACAGGAAGCCATTGGAAGTCTGTCGTCTTCCTGACCAGGTTCCTGAGAGCTGTGGTATGAGAGGCGAGGTTAGGGATGAACGTCCCTAGGAAGTTGACCATACCCAGAAATCAGAGGACCACCTTCTTGTCCTTTGGCTTTTTCATGGCTGTGATGGCAGCCACCTTGTCCGCATCCGGCCACACACCCAACTGGGAGATGTGGTCCCCTAGGAACTTGAGTTCTGTCTGGTCGAAGGAGAATTTGGCTCTGTTGAGGCGTAGGCCCTGCTCCCCTATGCGTTTGAACACGCGCTGGAGGCGACTGATATGCTCCTGCGGGGTGGTGGACCAAATGATTATTCGTCAACATAGACGCGAACACCTTCAATGCCTTCCATCATTTGTCCCATGATCCTGTGGAATACCTCTGACGCCGATATGATCCCAAACGGCATCCTGTTGCAACAATATCTGCCAAAAGGGGTGTTAAAGGTACACAGTTTCCTGCTGGAACTGTCTAGTTGAATTTGCCAGAATCCTTTCGAGGCATCAAGTTTGGTGAAGAGCTTGGCCCGAGCCATCTCGCATGTGATCTCTTCGCACTTGGGGATTGGATAATGCTCCCTCATTATGTTGCGATTCAGATCCTTTGGATCAATGCAGATTCTGAGCTCGCCGGAAGGCTTCTTTACGCACACCATGGAACTGACCCAGTCGGTTGGTTCTGTAACTCTGGAGATCACTCCTTGGTCTTGGAGGTTCTGCAGCCGCTGCTTGAGGTGGTCCTTGAGGGATGCTGGGGCTCTGCGAGGTGCATGCATCACAGGCCTGGCGTTCTGTATGAGTAGGATCTTGTAAGTATATGGGAGCGTGCCCATGCCTTCGAAGACGTCGCGGTGCTGGTCGATTATGGCGTTGAGTTGCGCCCTGAAGTCAGCATCCTGGAAGGCAGGCGTGTCATCAGGAGAGAGAGAGTGAACTCTTTGAATGAGGTTTAGCAGCTTGCACGCCTGTGCGCCAAGCAGAGAGTCCTTCGAGGAGCCCACGATCTCGAAAGGAAGGATGGCTTTTCGTGACTTGTGCGTCACTTCGAGTTGGCATGAGCCGGTAGCAGGAATGATGTTGCCATTGTAGTCCAATAGCTGGCAGGCCGATGGGAGAATGCTTGGTTTGACACAAAGGCTTTGGAAAGCAGACCACGCCATGAGATTGGCGGAGGCATCAGTGTCCAGGCGGAATCGTATTTGGGACCGGTTGACCGTCAGGGTGGCATAGCACTCATCGTCTGGATCGATGCTGTATACCGACAGCGGCTGGTGTCTTTGCTTCGGGGACAGCCTGTTTTTCGTTACGACACCGACTCGAAAGGCACCTTCGGGTCCTCGGTGTCACTGCTGTGTGGGAGGTCGGAATTGGACTCGGTGACCGTGGGTTGAATTGCCCGAACATTCCTGCGAGGCTGGCTGAAGCGATATGAATTGGAAGGCTGAGCAGCTCGACAGCAGGCAGCATAGTGGCCAAGTCTGCCACATTGTAGGCATTGTCGAGATTTTGCCGGGCATTGCCGCTTTAAATGGGCAGAGCCACAGTTGCCGCACGTCGTGACGTCAGCGGGTTCGCTTCGCCACCGTGAATGCGCAGTGTGGTCCTGCGTGGTGCGCGCCTGCGCATTACGTTCCTCCATGCGCCGTCCCCTCGTTTGGTGCGTACAAGCGCGGGAGTCTGCGAAAAGCGCACGAGATGGCCGCCCTCATCCAGGCTGAGGCCCTGGAGGTGTTCAATCACTTGGACCCGTTCCGCCTCGTGGGGACCTTACCGCTCCTTTTCAGCCGCTTGTATATGGGAGTACCGACTGGTGGCATTTTCATGTAGGACACAGGTCTCGATGGCGGTCGCTCGGGTGAGTTGCTTTACTTTGAGGAGCTGCTGACGTAGGGGGTCTGACTTAACACCAAAAATGATCTGGTCGCGTATCATGGAGTCGGAGGTGGGCCCGTAGCTGCAAGATTGCGCAAGGATGCGGAGGTGCATTAAAAAGGATTGGAAAGGTTCGTCCTTACCCTGCAAACACTGCTGGAACACATAGCGTTCAAAACTTTCATTCACCTCTACGCTGCAGTGAGTGTCAAATTTGAGGAGAACTGTCTTGAACTTCGTCTTGTCTTTGTCATCTGCAAAGGTGAGAGAGTTGAAAATATGGATGGCATGGTCCCCGGCCGTGGAGAGGAGAAGAGAAATCTTTCTGTTGTCCAAGGCGCCCTCCCTGTCCGTGGCTTCGAGGTAGAGCTGGAAGCGCTGTTTGAAAATCTTCCAGTTGGCCCCGAGGTTGCCGGCGATGCAGAGCGGCGGCGGCGGGCTGATGTTGTCCATGTTGCAGAATGACGGAATGCTGGCGGAAGGCAGATCACTTGCAGGTCGGTCTAAGAAGTGCTAGTATGCAACCACTCCTGGTATCATGATGTGTTGGGTGTTCTGGATCACATACAGGTCACCAACACTTGAAGTAGTGCAACACTATTTTATTAAAAGGTTAACTATTTAAACATACTTGAACTGTGGGTAAATACGATACCAGCTTTAACTAAAGAACCTTGTCTTGTCCAAACCAGTTGATACACTCAGCACATGGTGAATGTCTGTGTTGAAGGCTGTGAGCTCTGTGCTCCTAGCTGGCTGCTACTCGAATGAGCGGGAACTCTGATGTTCCCTGTCTTTATAGTGCGTGTGCTCTCACTGGTGATTGGCTGCGGTGTTGTGTATGTTGATTGGTCCCACTGTGTGTCCATCAGTGCGTGTCTGCAGCATGATATACTGGTGTGTATTATGACAGAGGCCATCAACCCATTGAGTCTGCACCGATTCTCCGAAAGAGAACTCTACCTAGGCCCACTCCCCTACCCTATCCTTGTAGCCCCACCTAATCTGAACATCCTTGGACACCAAGGGGCAATTTAGCATGGCTAATCCACCTAACCTGCACACATTTAGACTGTGGGTGGAAACCGGAGCACCTGGAGGAAACCCACACAGACACAGGGTGAAAGTGAAAACTCCACACAAGCACCCATGCAAACAGTTACGATGGGTCAAGTGGACTCCTTCTGTGCCGTTAACCGTCCATGATCCTCGGCCAATTGGAAAACCAAAAGACTCCTGGCCCAATTGGGTGACACTTTACTGTCAGCCAAACAGTCTTTTTTTTCTATTTTCAATGTGTTTATACCTGGTAAAGAAAACGTTCAAAGAAAATGACCACGTGTTCAATTTATTTTAATATCCCCGTGATGTTTCTCCAGGGCTGCACCCAGCAGTGCCCTGGAGATTGATCTTCAATTCCTGGAGACTCCAACCCAATCTTGGCGGGTTGGCAACCTGAGCTAGAGCGATGCAGTCAACTCCCCACCAATGTGGTGAAGGGGCACAGTTACATCCTCACAAGCAGATGTGGAGTATTGGTGGGATACAGTCACATGTCTGCCAGCAAATATGGGGGTCGGGGGCCGAGGATATGATCATGTTTTCGTCAGCAGATAATCATAGAATCATCATAGAATTTACAGTGCAGAAGGAGGCTATTCGGCCCATCGAGTCTGCACCGGCCCTTACAAAGAGCACCCGACTGAAGCCCACGTATCTACCCTATCCCCGTAACCCAGTAACCCGTACTTAACATTTTTTGGACGCTAAGGGCAATTTATCATGGCCAATCCACCTAACCCGCACATCTGTGGACTGTGGGAGGAAACCGGAGCACCCGGAGGAAACCCACGTGCACACGGGGAGAACGTGCAGACTCCGCACAGCCAGTGACCCAGCCGGGAATCAAACCTAGGACCCTGGAGCTGTGAAGCCACTGTGTTAACCACTGTGCTACCGTGCTGCCTTGATGTGGATAAAGACACCATGATATTTCTGAAGTAAATACTGGAGCAATATAAATATTGGCGATCAGATCCACACCAGCAGATATAGGGAAAGAATAATACTGTACACCAAATCTGTATCAGCAGGTATGGGTGGGGAGATGAGGGATACCTTCACAATCCTGCAGCAGATATGGTGGATCAGGCATCACAGTATTGGAAAATGCTTGTGTGTGTAACCCAACGAGGATGTTTCAACCAAGGGACTGCTACCTCAACTTGTCTCCATAGCTGTGCCTTTTGAAGCTGTGCTGCACTGGAAAATGTGACTAAATAGAACCTAATTGAAGAACACTTCACGCACTGTGCCTCATGTCGGTGAAAATCACATTGATCTTTGAATTTGTGGGCCTTAGGGATACATCAGGCTCGTAATGCAATCAGTTGTGAACAGGTACATTAAACAAATGGCTGATGCCTTGCTTGTTAGACTGAACTTTTTCTAACAAACCTCCGCACAGATTCACATCACCAAAAACAGGACTCCAGACAGGCCACCATTCTCTAATTTTTCTTCAGTTATTCGTTCAAGGAATTTGGCTTCACTGACAAGGTCAGCAGTTATTGCCTCTACAACTGAGCCTTTTCACAGGGAATTTGCCAGTACCCTCCTCCCCCTCAACATTTGTCACTGGCCTTGCAACCATACATAGGGATCCAATTGTCCATATTGGTAAGCGTGCAAGGTCACTCATGCATCAAGATGGTGTCATGGTGCACAGTTATGATATTACAGATCCTGTAAAAAAAAACACTATACTCTCTTTTAAAAATAGACATGATGAGCCTTAAAATGGTTGCCAAGGGTCACTTGACTTTACAACTTCAATGTTGTCAAGCTACCAGAAGGCTCTGAAAGGATTACAAGCAGACATACCCAGACATGAAAAGACTTTTGATATTTAATGATTCGTCAAACAGGCAACGTCTTTACTTGAAAGTGGGAAAAATCCCATCGTCAGTAACATTGCCAAATGCTAGTTCGACAAAATCCCTTCCCGGGCAATCAGGGAGGCACCACATTGGCCCCTTTCTCTTCCTCCAGCCCCTGCAGCTCGGAGTCTCCAAACATCGCCACCAAGGGGCACGGCACTGCATCGAACCCCACTATCTCGGATAGTATTGAATACCGCTTTCCAAAAGTCCTCCAGTTTTGCACCCCCCCCCCCCCCCCCCCCAAGAACATGGTTTACCGGTCCCGCCTACATTTATCAATTTATCACAGCAATCATCTGGGAAGAACCTCCTCATCCGGATCCTACGTCCAATGTACTCTATGCACCATCTTGAATTGCATGAGACTCATCCTCACACATGAGGATGTTGCATTAACCCGGCGCAATATCTCACTCCATATCCTCCACACTCGCTCGGTCCCCAGCTCTTCTTCCCACCTGCCCTTGATCCTTTCCACTAATGCCATCCCTCTCTTTCCCACCCACCCATAAATGGCACCGATCCTCCCTTCCTCCTACACGTCTGGAGCTAACCGCTTCTCCAATAGCGTAAACTCTGGCATTTGAGGGAAAGTGGGCAGCTCCTTCCGTGTGTAATCTCCAACCTGTAAGGATCGAAATTCACTCCCCTTAGGTAACTCAAAATTCTCCTGAAGCTCTGCCAAATCTGAAAACTGTTCCCCTAAAAACAGATCCCTCAACTGCCCTACCCCTGCCCTCTGCCACCTCTCATACATCGCGTCCACCCGCCTGGGTGCAAACTTATGGTTCCCACACAACATGGTCAGTACCGACCCCCACCCCAATTTAAAGTGCTTCCTGATGTGTTATGTACTCTGGGATAACACAGGCTGCAACTGGATGCAGCTTTAACCGAAAGATACTCCAGACCTTAAAGTTAGTTCAATCTGATTTATTGCACCAGTAGCACAGTTAGCACAGTTCTCTAGGAGTTCGACTCTCTGCTAACCTAAGTGTGGTTACTCTGTCTGACTGAACCAGACTAGCTCTTAGCCACATGCTGGAGGTGTGATACTGTACATACACCCTGACTCACTCTGTAGATATTCATCAGTGGAAAGAGGCAGAGGGTGAGTGCCTCGTGCCTTTTATAGTGAGATACCACCCCCGAATGACCTGCCTGCTCATTGGTCATGTCCTGTTCTCTGTGTTCATTAGCTGCCTGTCTGTGCCTGTCTGTATATCATTACCTGCATGTCTGCATATCATGACACTTCTGTAACCGATTCAAAATCTTTATCGGTGACACCACCACCGGACTATTAGTATATTTCCCTGGGGCAAACGGGAGGGGGGCCCTTACCATAGCTCTTAAACTTGACCCCTGCAGGAGCCCATCTCCACCCATACTCCTTCTGAACCCCCCCCCCCCACCATTGTCTCACCTTCTCTACATTGCCTCGCACCAATAGCCTTTTCCTCTGCAAAAGGGCCCTGCTAACCCTCAGTGTTCTACCCACAGAAACTCAGAAATCAATCCATCTACCCTTTGAAAAATGCCTCAGGGAGAAAAGTTGGGAGGGATTGGAAGATAAACAGGAACCTAGGCAACACTTTCATCTTAACAGCCTGCAGCCTCCATGCCAACAACAACGGCAAGGCAGCCCATCTCCTCAGACCCCCTCCACCAGCCCCGTTAAGTTGCGCCTGTCCATCGTTACTCAATCTTGCACCACCTGCATCCCCAAATATCAGAATACCTGAGCCACCCTAAATGGCAAAGCTCCAAGATTCGTCCTCCTCCCCAAGTCTTTCACCGGGAAAACCTCACTCTTTCCCACATTGTGATGAACGGTTACTGTATTACTGTATCCTTATCATCATGTAAGGTGATGTCCCCTTAAGACCGGGCTTGGGACCCTGGGGGACTCCGCCTCCAGCTCCGCCCACCTGGGAGCCGTATATAAGGGGCCGCCTTGTGGGCGGCACCCAGTAAGCACCCGTCTCGGCACCAGGCTAGTTCTTAGCTTATTAAGGCCTTCTTTACCGTTTACTCTCTAAGTGTCGTTATTGAGGGTACAACACACATTCAATTTATAATAATAATAATCATTTTTGTCACAAGTAGGCTTACATTAACACTGCAATGAAGTTATTGTGAAAATTTGTACCCAGTGAAGGCCCTGAATTTCTCCAACAGGTTCATAATTCTTCCCATACTCTCCAACAGGTCCAACACATATAACAATAAGTCACTGACAATGCTCTTTACCCGCCTCACAATCTTCGGCCACTCCTTGCACGGAGCGCAATCGCCAAAGGCTCTATTGCCAATGCAAATAATAGGATAAAGTATACGCCTGCCTCGTTCCCCTGTGCAGCCTAAAGTACTTCGAATTCATCCATTCGTTCACATACTCGTCATGGGGGATGCGTAGAGTAAGCGTACCCACGCCACAAATGTTGGCCCAAACCTCTGCAGACTTCAAACAAGCACTGCCACTCACCTCGGTCAAAGGCTTTCTCTGCATCCATTGACACTATCACCTCTGGCACCCTGCTCCCCGACAGGGTCATGACCACGTTCAATAGCCTCCTAATGTTGCTCAATAGTTGCCGCCCCTTCACGAACCCCGTTTGATCTTCTGATACCTCCTTCGGCACACATCCCTCCAATAACCTTACTCGCAACTTGGCCTATATCTTCATGTGCATATTTAGCAACAAAATGGGCCACAACCCAATGGATCCTTATCTTTCTTAGGAATCAAAGAAATTGAGGGAGGTCTGTGACAATGTACCCGGCAACATCCCCTCTCCAGTGCCTCCTTAAACATACTCAGGAGATGTGGAGCCAATTCCCCCAGAAACATTTTGTAAACTTGACTGGGAAACCATCCGGTTCCGGCACCTTCCCTGACTGCATGGATCCCACCTCCTCTACTATCTCCTGCACTCCCAATGTCTCCTCCAATGCTCGCAGCTTCTCCTCCCCCACCTCTGGGAACTCCAACCCATCCAAGAAGCGTTCCTTATCCGCTTCCCTTCCTAGACTCAGGCCTATACAATCCCCGATAAAAGGCCTCAAACGCCTCACTCCGGTGTCGTCACCAACCCCTCCCTGCCGCCCTTACCTGACTATTTCCCATGCTGCCGCCTGACATCTCAACTGTTGGGCTAGCAGGCAACTAGCCTTCTCGCCCAACTCATACTGGGCACCCCTAAACTTACAAAGCTGACCCATCGCCTTTCCCAGTGTCAGTCAATCAAACTGCCCCTGCAATTCCTTCCTCTCTGCCTGAAGACCACAGATCGGGGCTGCCAAATATCTATGGTCTACTTCGAGAATATCCTCCAGCAACCTCTGCCTCTCAATGCCTCTCAAGAGCGTGGCCTTAGACTCCTCCCTGTTCTGATTAAATTGCACAGAATTCTTTCTGGCCAATCGCACCTTATCATAAAACTCTTTATCCGTGAGTAACCTAGATTCAAATCTCCACACCGGTGTCTGTGCCCACCCTGCCTCAAGCCTCACATCCACATAGCTCCGCGCATGGTCCGAAATGACTATGCCTACATACTCCACCCCACCACCACCGCCAACACTTTCCCCACCACAAAGAAGTCTATTCAGGAGTATACTCGATGAACCTGGGAGAAAAAGGAATATTCCTACCCTCCCGTGTGCCTAAACCCCCATGGATCAATCCCCCCCCAGCTGTTCCATAAACACCCTTAATTCTCTTGTCATCCCTGTCCTAACCATCCATTTGGGCCTCGATCTGTCCACCCTCGGGTCCAATTAAAATCTCCCCCCATAATCAGCTTATGGGAGTCCAAATCCAGAATGGACGCTAACAATCTCTTAATAAAATATACATCGCCCCAGTTGGGTGTGTACACATTGACCAGAATTACCGGCGTACCCGTCAACACCCCACTCACCATTACAAATCTACCCCCGGGTCTTGCACCTCCCTCGACACTACAAATGTCACCTTTTTACTAAACAGAGTCGCAACTGTAGTGATCTCTGTATTTGTGAAACGTGTGACCAGCTCAGAGTGTAGAGTATTATTTTCATTGTTAATTTAATTCAATCTTAGTTAATTCAACTACTAGTCAAAGTATTAAAGTAAAGAACTCACAAGAACTCACGTCTGTAGTGGGTAAAGTCTTGGAGGGGATTATAAGAGACAAGATTTATAATCATCTAGATAGGAATAATATGATCAGGGATAGTCAGCATGGCTTTGTGAAGGGTAGGTCATGCCTCACAAACCTTATCGAGTTTTTTGAGAAGGTGACTGAACAGGTAGACGAGGGTAGAGCAGTTGATGTGGTGTATATGGATTTCAGCAAACGTTTGATAAGGTTCCCCACGATAGGCTATTGCAGAAAATACGGAGGCTGGGGATTGAGGGTGATTTAGAGATGTGGATCAGAAATTGGCTAGCTGAAAGAAGACAGAGGGTGGTGGTTGATGGGAAATGTTCAGAATGGAGTTCAGTTACAAGTGAAGTACCACAAGGATCTGTTCTGGGGCCGTTGCTGTTTGTCATTTTTATCAATGACCTAGAGGAAGGCGCAGAAGGGTGGGTGAGTAAATTTGCAGACGATACTAAAGTCGGTGGTGTTGTCGATAGTGTGGAAGGATGTAGCAGGTTACAGAGGGATATAGATAAGCTGCAGAGCTGGGCTGAGAGGTGGCAAATGGAGTTTAATGTAGAGAAGTGTGAGGTGATTCACTTTGGAAGGAATAACAGGAATGCGGAATATTTGGCTCATGGTAAAGTTCTTGGAAGTGTGGATGAGCAGAGGGATCTAGGTGTCCATGTACATAGATCCCTGAAAGTTGCCACCCAGGTTGAAAGGGTTGTGAAGAAGGCCTATGGAGTGGTGGCCTTTATTGGTAGAGGGATTGAGTTCCGGAGTCAGGAGGTCATGTTGCAGCTGTACAGAACTCTGGTACGGCTGCATTTGGAGTATTGCGTACAGTTCTGGTCACCGCATTATAGGAAGGACGTGGAGGCTTTGGAGCGGGTGCAGAGGAGATTTACCAGGATGTTGCCTGGTATGGAGGGAAAATCTTATGAGGAAAGGCTGATGGACTTGAGGTTGTTTTCGTTGGAGAGAAGAAGGTAAGAGGAGACTTAATCGAGGCATACAAAATGATCAGGGGGTTGGATAGGGTGGACAGTGAGAGCCTTCTCCCGCGGATGGAAATGGCTGGCACGAGGGGACATAGCTTTAAACTGAGGGGTAATAGATATAGGACAGAGGTCAGAGGTAGGTTCTTTACGCAAAGAGTAGTGAGGCCGTGGAATGCCCTACCTGCTACAGTAGTGAACTCGCCAACATTGAGGGCATTTAAAAGTTTATTGGATAAACATATGGATGATAATGGCATAGTGTAGGTTAGATGGCTTTTGTTTCGGTGCAACATCGTGGGCCGAAGGGCCTGTACTGCGCTGTATCGTTCTATGTTCTATGTTCTATATTATTTTGTTACTCAATAAATAATTTGTCATCAATTGGAAGACTTCATCAAAGTTAAGTATAACTCGGCAAGACAAATGTGTAGCATATATATTACACCCCTATAATATAACAGAAACCCCTCTTGACTTTGAATCAAATCCCCAGTGGAACATTTGCCCAACCTGTGGTGTTAGGTGTTCTGACACACAGATGAGCCAACACGGTTGTATATGGTACAACGCTATTTTATTTAAACTTACTATGTACAGTTTTGTCTTTGCACTCTGCACGTGGGGGTTCCCTGCTTGTGATGTTGTAACAGCTCTTCCCTGTTTCTTTGTCCCCAGACCTACTGACCACCAGGTGTCGTGCTCGTGCTTTTTATGTGGTTAGTGTTCTTGTCTGTGATTGGTTGTGCTGTTGTGTGCTCTGATTTGCCTGTTGGTGTGTCCATCATGATGTGTGTGTTTGAATATCATGACATCCCCCCTTTTTACAAAGATATGTGCCTACGTGGTAATAAATATGATCGTGTCGTGAGTGCATCTAAGAGTGTGTGTGTGTCGTGTGCAGCATGTGCATATGACGGAACTATGTACATGGGGCGATGTCGGGTGCGTCACATGAACCAAGTTGTACCATAACATAACATAAATGCGAGCGAGAGAAGAAGGAAAAAAAACTTGAACAGTTGTCCAGTCAGACGACATCTGGAACGATAAACAACAACAGGTTATCATGTAAAATTGTGCAACTTGTTAAACATATGAACGGTATTATAAGTCCAGTCTAATGGGCTTGCGACGAGTTCGAGTTGATCGCCTCAAGGGTGGATCAAGAACCACCGGCTGCTGTGCAGGCATGGCCATGGGTGGCGATGGAAAGGGCGTGATGTGCGGCAGCTCCACAAAGTCATCCTCGGAAGCCTGTTGAGGATCTGGCGTGTGTGTACTGTGTGGCTGTGAGCGTGGAAGTCGGCGAAGGGCGCGCCGATTGCGGCGACGCACTGAACCATCCGGCATGCGAACCAGGAACGAGCGGGGAGCCACTTGTCGGAGGACTTCGGCCGGTGCTGACCAGCCACCATACGGTTGATGGACGCGTACTTTGTCTCCGGAGGACAGGGGGGGCAGGTCCGTCGCTCGTGTGTCGTACCGACTTTTCTGGCGATCACGCTGCAGTTGCATGTTCCGAAGAACCGCCTCATGGTCTGTTGTTGGTGCCAGGATGGAAGGTACCGTCGTCCTGAGGGAGCGACCCATTAGTAGCTGCGCTGGCGAGAGACCCGTGGATAGCGGGGCCGATCGATAGGCCAGCAAGGCAAGGTTAAAGTCCGATCCGGCAGCAGCCGCCTTGCACAGGAGCCGCTTGGCGATGTGGACACCCTTTTCAGCCTTCCCGTTCGATTGTGGATGCAGAGGGCTGGATGTCACATGAGTGAAACCATATGCTGCGGCAAAGGACGACCATTCACGGCTGGCGAAATAGGGTCCATTGTCTGACATGACAGTCCTTGGAATGCCATAGCGAGCAAATGTTTCCTTGCAGGCCCCAATGACTGCGGACGACGTCAGATCATGGAGAGGCATGACTTCCGGGTAGTTTGAGAAGTAGTCTATAATAACGATGTAATCTCTGCCGAGCGCGTGAAATAGGTCAACACCCACCTTCGCCCAGGGGGACGTCACCATCTCGTGTGGTAGAAGTGTTTCCGGAGGTTGCGCCGGCTGAAACCTCTGACAGGTTGTGCAGTTGAGCACCATGTTGGCTATGTCTTCATTAATACCCGGCCAATATACCGCCT
Organism: Scyliorhinus torazame; assembly: GCF_047496885.1. Taxonomy (NCBI): domain Eukaryota; kingdom Metazoa; phylum Chordata; class Chondrichthyes; order Carcharhiniformes; family Scyliorhinidae; genus Scyliorhinus; species Scyliorhinus torazame. The sequence continues at coordinate 123,951,769 of NC_092720.1, read as the reverse complement.
CCCGGGCCCTTCGTCTGCATTTTTCGACGCCCAAGTGGCCTTCGTGTAGTTGATGAAGAATCATCTGGCGCAATCTGTGCGGAATAACGATCCCGTGTGATTTCATAAGGACCCCGTCTATGTTGGTAAGATCATCTCGCACATTATAAAACTGGGGGCACTGCCCTTTGAGCCACCCTTCCGTCATGTGGCGCATCACTCGCTGCAGAAGGGGGTCAGTCGCCGTCTCTGCGCGTATGTGGGCCAGACTAGGATCATCAGCTGGCAGATTTGCTGCTGTCAGAGTTACGTGTGCCTCAATTTGACGCACGAACCCCTCCGCATCTGGTGGTGTGCTCACTGCTCGGGAAAGAGTGTCCGCCACGATGAGCTCCTTCCCCGGAGTGTAGATCAGTTCGAAATCGTACCTCCTGAGTTTAAGTAAGATGCGCTGGAGGCGAGGAGTCATGTCGTTCAGGTCTTTGTTAATGATGTTGACCAGGGGGCGGTGGTCAGTTTCGACCGTAAATCGTGGCAGGCCATACACATAGTCGTGGAACTTGTCCAGTCCAGTTAACAAGCCCAGGCATTCTTTTTCGATTTGCGCGTAGTGCTGTTCGGTAGGGGTCATGGCTCGTGAGGCATATGCAACCGGGGCCCATGACGACGTGCTGTCTTTTTGCAGGAGTACCGCTCCAATACCAGATTGGCTGGCGTCTGTTGAGATCTTTGTAGGGCGAGTCGTGTCAAAGAAGGCCAGCACTGGTGCCGTGACCAGTTTGTGCTTGAGCTCCTCCCATTCCCGCTGATGCGATTGGTGCCAGTTGAATTCTGTCGATTTTTTTACGAGATGGCGCATATTTGTTGTATGAGAAGCCAGGTTGGGAATGAACTTCCCAAGGAAGTTGACCATGCCCAGGAATCTTAAGACAGCCTTCTTGTCAGCCGGTCGTGGCATGGCTGTGATGGCGCTAACCTTGTCTGCATCGGGACGGACCCCTGACCTTGAGATGTGGTCCCCGAGGAATTTCAGCTCCGTCTGGCCGAAGGCACACTTCGCATGGTTGAGACGCAGGCCATTTTGTCGTATGCGGGTGAAGACACGTCGTAGACGATGCATGTGTTCCTGCGGAGTGGTGGACCAAATGATGATATCGTCCACATATACACGTACCCCTTCGATGCCTTCCATCATCTGCTCCATAATGCGGTGGAAAACTTCAGATGCTGAAATGATGCCGAATGGCATCCGGTTGTAGCAGAATCTGCCAAAAGGGGTGTTGAATGTGCATAGTCTTCGGCTGGCCGGGTCCAGTTGGATCTGCCAGAATCCTTTGGACGCATCCAATTTGGTGAATATTTTGGCTCGCGCCATCTCGCTGGTGAGGTCCTCTCGTTTCGGGATGGGATAGTGTTCCCGCATGATGTTGTTATTCAGATCTTTAGGATCTATACATATACGGAGCTCGCCAGAGGGCTTCTTTACACAGACCATGGAGCTGACCCATGGCGTGGGCTCCGTGACCCTGGATAGGACCCCTTGGTCCTGAAGAATCTGCAGTTGTGCCTTGAGGCGGTCTTTGAGGGGCGCAGGAACCCTGCGAGGTGCGTGAACGACAGGGATGGCGTCCGGTCTGAGTCGAATCTTGTACGTGTATGGCAATGTCCCCATGCCTTCAAAAACCTCCTGGTTGTGAGCAAGGAGGGAATGGAGATTTGCGTGGAACTCAGCATCCGGGAAGTCGGATATCTCATCTGGAGAGAGAGACATAATGCGCTGTACCAGGTGAAGGACCTTACACGCCTGTGCGCCCAGTAACGAGTCCTTTGATGAGCCGACAACTTCGAAGGGGAGTGTGGCCGTGTACATCTTGTGGGTCACCTGTAGCTGGCAAGATCCTATGGACGGGATGACGTTCCCGTTATAGTCAACCATCTTGAGCCGGGATGGCGTGATGGGTGGTTTGACCTTCATGGCCTGGACTGCAGAATATGCAATCAGGTTGGCGGATGCGCCGGTGTCCAGACGGAAGGCGACGCGCGATCGGTTGACCGTCAGGGTGGCACACCACTCATCGGCTGGATTGATGGCATTGACCTTGTTGACATCGATGACGGAAACGCGGAAGGCATCCTGGTCATCTGCATCACTTAACTGGAAGTCTTGATGCGTGGGCTGGACGGTCCTGACTTGTCTGCGAGATTGTCGAGGATGCGCCGGATCCATGGGTTGAGCCGAACGACAGTGGGCTGCGTAGTGGCCCATCTTGCCACATCTGAGGCACTGTCGGTTTTTTGCAGGACATTGCCCTTTTAAATGTAGAGCTCCACAATTGCCGCACGTCATGACGTCACGGCGTTCGTTGCGCCACTGCGCATGCGCAGTGCGATCTTGCGGTGGGCGCGCCTGCGCAGTGCGTCCCTCGTTGTGGCCGTTATTTTTGGCGCGCACCTGCGCGGGAGACCGCGAAAAGCGCGGGAAGCGGCCGCTGTCGTCCGGGCCGTGGGTCGGGAAGTAATCGACGGCCTGGATGCGTTCGACGTCGTGGGCGGCCTGGCTTGCCGATTCGACGGCTGGGGACCCCCTCCGTGCCAACTCGGACGCCTGAAATTGGGCAAAACGGCAGGTAGCATTTTCGTGGAGGACACAGGCTTCCACAGCAGACGCTAAGGTGAGGCTTTTTATTTTAAGAAGCTGCTGGCGTAGGCCACTAGAGGCAACGCCAAAAACAATCTGGTCCCTGATCATGGACTCTGTGATGGTGCCGTAACCGCAGGACTGCGCTAGAATCCGGAGGTGCGTCAAGAAGGGTTGAAAAAGCTCCTCCTTACCTTGCAGGCGTTGCTGAAAGAGGTATCTTTCAAAACTTTCATTTACTTCAACTTGAAAGTGCTGGTCCAGCTTGAGGATGACCGTGTCATATTTGGACTGGTTTTCGCCCTCTTCGAACACCAGTGAGTTGAAGACGTCGGTGGCGTGCTGACCTGCGTAGAAGAGGAGCATTGCCATCTTCGTTTCATCCGAGGCACTCTGTTTTTCGGTGGCACGGATGTACAGGTCAAATCGCTGCCTGAAGAGCTTCCAATTGGTACCTAGGTTCCCCGCGACCTGCAACGGCTGCGGTCCGTCGGTGTGGTCCATGTCCAGAATGGCAGGTTAGTAGGCAGGTATCGATCCACTCCTGTACCATGTGGTGTTGGGTGTTCTGACACACAGATGAGCCAACACGGTTGTATATGGTACAACGCTATTTTATTCAAACTTACTATGTACAGTTTTGTCTTTGCACTCTGCACGTGGGGGTTCCCTGCTTGTGATGTTTTAACAGCTCTTCCTTGTTTCTTTGTCCCCAGACCTACTGACCACCAGGTGTCGTGCTCGTGCTTTTTATGTGGTTGGTGTTCTTGTCTGTGATTGGTTGTGCTGTTGTGTGCTCTGATTTGCCTGTTGGTGTGTCCATCATGATGTGTGTGTTTGAATATCATGACACAACCCACCCCCTCCTCAATCGCATCTGGTCCTTTGCCCGTAAGTGCATTTCCTGGAGGAAAACCATCTGCCTTTAAACTTTTTAAAATGCTTTTTAAAATATCCTTAACCTTTTAATCGGCCCACTTAACCCTCGAATATTCCAGGTTTCCAACTTCACCGGGGGCTCCACCCCCCTCCCCCTACTAAGATCTGCCATCATCCCCTAATCCATCCACCTCTCCACTCTCCAAACCACTGGTGCCCACACAAAATGGCTGCCCTCCTTCTTTCCCTAAGTCTACCTGCGCCACCAACCCATCTCCCGCATCCCCCTCCACTATCCCCCTTCTCTCCCACCCCACACCCACCCCCTCCCCCCTCTAGCTACCCACTGCAGTCCCCTCCGCCACATTGCTTCCGTTTACTAGCATATCACGTTAACATGGCGACCCCTGCCCGGAGACCGAAGCCAAGGACCTCACCCCCACCACATATCTCACTCAACCCCCCATCTATTTACTCCATCCACTCCCCTCTTTGGCCTATCACTCTTTCCCTCTACCCGCCCTTCACACCTACCAAATTGTTCCTGGTAGGCCAAACCGGCAGCCCCTTCGCACTACAAAGCACACATAAAAGAAAACATCACATTTACCTCCAAAAATCAACAACATATTACAGATTCAGAAACATGCCCCAGACAAATTGTGAGCCATACAAAGCATCCCAACATTAACCCTCCTCACTAACCCTTGGACAAAGTCATTCACCTCTTCTGATGACTGCAAATTATGTTCCTTGCCCTCGAACGATATCCACAACTTGACCGGGAACACCCGAACCTTGCTCCAGTAAAGCGCTGCTTTAGACCTGTTGAACCCCCCGGCATCCCCCCTCCCCCCACCACCCCCCCAAACCCCCATTCCCCCCCCCCCCCCCCCCCCATTCCCCCCCTCCCGCCGCCTCTTGCCCGGATCAGCCTGATGCACTATCAATTACCACAAAGACGAGAGTAGTGGAATAATCAAGGCTTTATTGAGCAAAGATGTGTGGTTCCAGCTACAGGACGACCATCCTCTATCTCTCCTCCCAACTCCTCTTCCCTCTTGCGCTTCAGCTCCCCAGTCTGCATCTCCTCTGACCCCATAAGTTGCTTGTAAATGTCAGAGACCCTCCCTTCTCCCACCCACCCTCTGGAAACTACCCTGTCCTGTATCCCCCTTGGTGATAGGAGCTGGAAGGTTGAGACCTGCCTACGTAGGAAGTCCTGCACCTGCAGGTACCTGAATTTGTTTCCCCTCGCCAACCCAAACTTCTCCTCCAGCTCGCTCAGGTTAGGAAAGATCCTCTCTATAAACATATCCTCCATCCTCTCAATCCTTGCTCTCTGCCATCTCCGAAACCCCCCGTCCATCCTTCCCGGGGCAAATTGGTGATTATTACAAATTGGAGACCCACCCAATGCTCCCTCTGCTCCCACATGCCTCCTCCATTGCCCCCAGACTCTCAGGGCCGCCCCCACCACGGGGTGGTGGAGTACCATGCCAGCGGGAAGGGCAGAGGCGCCGTTATCAATGCCCCTAAGCTGGTGCCTTGACATGAGGCCGCCTCCATACGCTCCCATGCCGACCCTCCACCCACAACCCACTTCCTGATCATGGCTATATTCACCGCACAATAGTAGTTACTGACGTTTGGCAACGCCAGCCCGCCCTCTCCCCGGCTCCGCTCAAGCATCCCCCTCTTTACTCGCGGGGTCATGCCTGCCCAAACAAAGCCAGTGATCACTTTGTTGACCCGTTTGAAAAAGGACCACGGAATAAAGATGGGAAGACACTGATACATAAACTGGAATCTCTGGAGGACCGTCATCTTCACCGTCTGCACCCTCCCAGCTAGTGACAGCGGGAGCACGTCCCACCTCCGAAAATCGTCTACTAATTGGGCCAGATTTAGTTTGTGCAGCCGCTCTCATTCCCGTGCCACTTGGATGCCTAGGTACCTAAAGCTTCCCCTACCACTCTAAACGGCAGCTCCCTCAGTCACCTCTCCTGCCCCCTTACCTGGATCGCAAACATCTCGCTTTTCCCCATGTTTAGTTTATACCCCGAAAACCAGCCAAATTCCCCCAGAATCCTCATGATTTCTTCCATCCTCTCTGCTGGTTCCAATACATACAGGAGCAGGTCGTCTTCGTAAAGCGAGACTCTGTGCTCCACCCCCCTCCGGACCATCCCCCACCAGCCCCTTGAGGCTCTCGCCAGCGGCTCAATGGCTAATACGAACAACAGTGGGGAGATGGGGCATCCCTGACTCGTTCCCCGATGCAGCCTAAAATAGTCCGATGTGGTCCTATTCGTCCGTACACTTGCCACAGGAGCCTGATACAGCAACCTGACCCAGTCAATAAAGCCCCACCCAAATCCGAACCGTCCCAGCACCTCCCACAGATATTCCCATTTTACTCGATCAAAAGCCTTCTCTGCGTCCATTGCGATCATTACCTCCACCTCCCTACCTTCCGGGGGCATCATGATCACATTTAACAGCCTTCTTACATTGGCCACCAACTGCCTTCCCTTAACAAACCCCGTCTAATCCTTCCCAATAACGTCCGGAACACAATCCTCAATCCTAGAGGACAAAATTTTGGCCAGCAGTTTGGCGTCCACATTCAATAGGGATATCGGCCTGTAGGACCCACACATGCTCAGGGTTCTTGTCCCGCTTCAGGATCAGCGAAATAGTGGCCTGTGACATCGTTGAGGGAAGCACCCTTCTCTCCTTTGCCTCACTGAATGTCCTCATCAACAACGGCCCCAAAATCCCAGAGAACATTTTATAGAACTCCACTGGGTACCCATCCGGCCTTGGGCTTTACCCGACTGCATGGCCTTCAGACCCTCCACTATCTCTTCCATCCCAATTGGGGTCCCCAACCCTTCTACCAGCTCCCCGTCCACCTTCAGGAAATTCAACCCCCCTAGGAAGTGCATCATCCCCTCAGGCCCCGTAGGGGGTTCCAACTCATACAACCTACTGTAAAACTCCTTAAACACCTTATTCACCCCTGCTGAGTTTCCAACCAGGTTCCCATCTCCAACCTTTACATTCCCTATCTCCCTGGCTGCCTCCCTCTTTCTGAGCTGCAGTGCAAGCATTCTGCTGGCCTTCTCTCCATGCTCATAAATCCCTCGCCTTTCTCAGCTGCTCCACCGCCCTCCCTGTGGTTAACAAGCCGAATTCCGCCTGTAGCCTCTGCCGTTCCCTTAAAAGCCCTGCCTCTGGGGTCTCCGCATACCTCCTGTCGACCTGTAATATCTCCTTTACCAGTTGGACTGTCTCTGCCCTGTCCACCTTCTCCCTGTGGGTCCGTATCGAGATCAGCTCCCCTCTAACCACAGCCTTCAATGCTTCCCAGAACTCCACTCCTGAAATTTTCCCCATGTCGTTGACCTGCATGTAGTTCTGAATACATTTCCTCAGCCGCTCACACACCCCTTCGTCAGCTAAAAGACCCACATCCAACCTCCAGTGCGGACGCTGGTTACTGTGTTTACTAACTGTGGTGTTGGGCGTTCTGACTCACAGATGAGCCAACACAGTTGTATTTGGTACAACGCTGTTTTATTCAAACTTACTATCTACAGTTTTGTCTTGATACTCTGCACGTGGGGACTCCCTGTCTGTGATGTTAAAACAGGTCCTGTCCTTGTCCTTGTCCCCAGCTCTACTGGCCACCAGGTGTCGTGTTTGTCCTTTTATACTGTCCCTGATCTTGTCTGTGATTGGTTGTGGTGTTGTGTGTTCTGATTTGTCTGTTGGTGTGTCTATCATGATGTGTGTGTTTGAATATCATGACATCCCCCCTTTTTACAAAGATATGTGCCTACGTGGTTATAAATATAATCGTGAGACTTCCGGTTGCGGCAGGGATGAGCTAGCCGCACGTTTCGACGGCTCCAGCTCCGACGGAACTTCGGGCTCTTTTAAGAGCCCCAACGGGGACTTGGACGGCCGTAAAACCCAGTGCAAGGCGCGAGGGAAGGGAGCCCCCCCCCCGAAAGACGGAGGGAAAAACCGGCGGCGGCGGCTGCAGCCCAAAGAATCTGCAGCCAGAAGATCAGAGAGAGAGAGAGAGAGGGAGTGAAACAAAATGGCGGCGGAGAAACCACAGGTGACATGGGGGCCTGAGCAGGGCGAGGTGGTGAGACGGTGCGTGGACCTGCTGAAGAAGGAGGTAATGACCCCGTTGTTACAGGCAATTGAGGGGCTTAAGGAGACTTTAAAGACCCAGGAGACGGAACTTCACGTGGTGGAGCAGAAGGTGTCAGGTATTGAGGACGAGGTCCTGGGCCTGGCGGTCAAGACTCAGACGCACGAGGCACTTCATAAAAAGTGTGCTGACAGGATTGAGGCCCTTGAAAATGGAGCGCGAAGGAAGAACCTTAGGATGCTAGGTCTCCCGGAGGGTGTGGAAGGAGTGGACTGTGGAGTGTACGCAAGTAAGATGCTGAGCTCACTGATGGGTGCTGAGGCCCCTGCGGGCCCCATGGAGGTGGAGTGGGCAAATCGGATCCCGGCGAGAAGACCAAAAGCGGGAGAACCACCGAGGGCGATAATCGTGCGATTCTACCGCCTTAAGGACAGAGAAGAGGTCCTGAGATGGGCCAAAAAGGTGCGGAGTAGCAGATGGGAGAATGCGGTGGTAAGGATCTACCAGGATTGGAGTGCGGAGGTGGCGAGAAGGAGGGCGAGCTTCAAGCGAGCCAAAGAGGTTTTGCACAAAAGGAAGGTGAAGTTTGGGATGCTGCAGCCGGCAAGACTATGGGTCACGCATCAGGAGAGACAATATTATTTCGAGACGGCGGAGGAAGCATGGTCCTTCATCAATGAAGAGAAACTGGACCGGAACTGAGGGACTGATGCTGCAGGGAACTGTTATTGTTGTTATTATTGTTTTTGTTAATGGGATGGTGAAAGTTAAGCGAGAAGTAAACAGGGAAGGGGGGGGGGACACTGGGGAAATGTGGGCGCTGGTGAGGGGGGAGAGGCGGGACATAGTCAGAGAATGGGGAAGGAGAGGGGGAGGGGAAAGGGAGCTGCGCCATAAGAGGCGGGACAGGTAAAGGGATGTTCCCGCGCCAGAAAGAATAAGGCGGGAAAACAGGCGCAAGGCGGTTCCCTCACACCGGGGGGGGGCGAGGAGCGAGCAGGAGTAGCCGGGGTCAGTTGAAGTCAGCTGACTTACGGAAGTGATATGGGGGGAGTAATCAAGCTAGATAGGGATCTAGCGGGGGGGGGGGGGGGGGGGCGGGGGGGGGGGACAACTGGGTTGCTGCTGCGGAAATCCAAAAGGAAATGGCTAAAGAGAAGGTGGTCGGGGGCGGAATGCGACGCTGGGGGAGCGAGCTGGAGTGCAGAGGCGGGATATGGGACTGGCCTAGAGAAGGTAATGGCTAGTCGACACGGGAGGGGGGCAGGTAGCCCCCCAGTGAGGCTGATCACGTGGAACGTGAGAGGCCTGAATGGGCCGATAAAAAGGGCCCGAGCGCTCGCGCATTTGAAAGGACTAAGGGCAGACGTGGTTATGCTCCGAGAGACGCACCTAAAGGTGGCGGACCAAGTTAGGCTAAGGAAAGGATGGGTGGGACAGGTGTTCCACTCAGGACTGGACGCAAAGAACAGAGGGGTGGCCATTTTGGTGGGGAAACGGGTAGCATTTGAAGCAAAGAACATTGTAGCAGATAGTGGAGGTAGATATGTAATGGTGAGTGGTAGGCTGGAGGGAATGGAGGTCGTGTTGGTTAATGTGTATGCCCCAAATTGGGACGATGCGGGGTTCATGAGACGGATGCTGGTGCGTATTCCGGACCTGGAGGCAGGAAATTTGATTTTAGGAGGGGACTTCAATACGGTGCTGGACCCGGGGCTAGATAGATCCAGCTCAAGGACTGGAAGAAGGCCGGCAGTGGCCAAGGTACTTAAGGGGTTTATGGACCAAATGGGGGGAGTGGATCCATGGCGATTTCTTAGACCCAGGGCTAAGGAGTATTCCTTCTTCTCCCACGTCCATAAAGTGTACTCCCGGATAGATTTTTTTGTTCTAGGAAGGTCGTTGATCTCTAGGTGGAAGAAGCTGAGTACTCAGCCATAGCGGTTTCGGATCATGCCCCACATTGGGTGGACCTGGAAGTAGGAGAGGACAGGGAGCAGAGAACACTCTGGCGATTAGATGTGGGACTGATGGCGGATGAGGGAGTGTGTGCAAGAGTGAGGGGGTGTATCGAGAGATACCTGGAGGTCAATGACGACGGCGAGGTCCCTGTGGGAGTGGTCTGGGAGGCGCTAAAAGCGGTGGTCAGAGGAGAGCTGATTTCTATTGGGGCCCACAAAAGGAAAATAGAGGCCAAGGAAAGGGATAGATTACTGGGGGAGATTTTAAGGGTGGACAGGGAATTTGCAGAGACCCCGGAGGAGGAGCTGTACAGGGAGAGGAGACGACTCCAGACCGAGTTTGACCTTCTGACCACCAGAAAGGCAGAGGTACTGTGGAGGAAGGCACAGGGGAGGAGGTATGAATATGGGGAAAAGGCTAGTCGCCTGTTGGCGCACCAACTGCGAAAGAGGGCAGCAGCGAGGGAGATAGGAGGAATTAGGGATGAAAGGGGAGACACTGTGCGAAGGGCAGGAAAGATAAATGAGGTGTTTAAGACCTTTTATGAAGAACTGTATAGGTCTCAGCCCCCAGAGGGAGAGGAGGGGATGCGGCAGTTCCTGGACCAGTTGAGGTTCCCAAAAGTGGAGGAGCAGGCGGTGGCAGGCCTGGGGGCGCCGATTGAGGTGGACGAGGTTATTAAGGGACTGGGAAGCATGCAAGCAGGGAAGGTCCCGGGCCAGACGGGTTCCCGGTGGAATTCTACAGAAAATATGTGGACTTGTTGGCCCCGTTGTTGGCAAGGACGTTCAATGAGGCCAGGGAAGGGGGGATACTACCCCCAACAATGTCGGAGGCGACGATATCGCTAATTTTGAAGAGGGACAAAGATCCGATGCAGTGTGGGTCCTATAGACCTATTTCACTATTGAACGTGGACGCCAAACTGCTAGCAAAGGTGCTGGCATCGAGGATAGAGGACTGTGTCCCAGGGGTGGTGCACGAAGACCAGACAGGGTTCGTAAAACGGAGACAATTGAATGTTAACGTACAACGGCTATTAGGGGTGATAATGATGCCCTCAGTGGAGGGGGAGGCAGAGATAGTGGCGGCAATGGACGCAGAGAAGGCATTTGATAGGGTGGAGTGGGAGTATTTATGGGAAGTGTTAAGGAGGTTTGGGTTTGGTAACGGATTTATTCGCTGGGTTAGACTACTTTATGGGGCACCAACGGCAAGCGTAGTTACAGGTCGACATAGATCGGAGTATTTCCGATTATATAGGGGAACAAGACAGGGATGCCCGCTGTCTCCATTGTTGTTTGCGCTGGCAATTGAACCTCTGGCCATGGCGCTGAGAGACTCCAGGAAATGGAGAGGGGTGACTAGAGGGGGAGAAGAACACCGAGTCTCGTTATATGCGGATGACCTATTGCTATACGTGTCGGACCCAGCGGGGGGGATGATAGAGGTTATGCGAATCTTGAGGAGGTTCGGGGAATTCTCGGGGTATAGGTTAAACATGGGGAAGAGTGAATTATATGTGATACATCCAGGGGACCAGAGTAGAGAGATAGAAGGCTTACCGCTAAGGAAAGTGGAAAGAAACTTCCGATACTTGGGGATTCAGATCGCTAGGAGCTGGGGAACCTTGCACAGACTTAATCTGACACGGCTGGTAGAACAAATGGAGGAGGACTCTAAGAGGTGGGACATGCAGCCTTTATCGCTGGCGGGCAGGGTGCAGGCAATTAAGATGATGGTCCTCCTGAGGTTCTTATTTGTATTTCAATGTCTCCCTATTTTAATCACCAGGACCTTTTTTAATAAAATAGATAGGAGCATTACGAGCTTTGTGTGGGCAGGGAAAGTTCCGAAAGTAAGGAGGGGGTTCCTGCAGCGCAGTAGGGACAGAGGAGGACTGGCACTACCGAATTTGGGAGATTATTATTGGGCCGCCAATGTGGCAATGATACGTAGATGGATGATGGAGGGTGAGGGAGCGGCGTGGAAAAGGCTGGAGAGAAGGTCCTGTAAAGGGACGAGTCTAGAGGCGCTGGTGACGGCGCCGCTACCGTTCTCACCGAAAAAGTACACCACGAACCCGGTGGTGGCGGCAACACTGAACATATGGGGACAGTGGAGGCGACAGAGAGGGGTGCGGGGAGCCCTGGTGGGGTCCCCTATCAGGAACAACCATAGGTTCGCCCCAGGAAGAATGGATGGAGGATTTCAGAGCTGGTACCAGTTGGGAATTAGGAAGGTGGGAGATTTATTCATAGATGGGACTTTTGCGAGCTTGGGAGCACTGGAGGAAAAGTATAAGTTACCCCGGGGGAATTTCTTGAGATATATGCAGGTGAGGGCGTTTACTAGACAACAGGTGAGGGAATTTCCGCGGCTCCCGACACAGGGGATACAGGACATGGTGCTTTCAGGGGTGAGGGTCGGAGAGGGCAAGGTGTCAGAGATTTATAGAGAGATGAGGGAAGAGGGGGAGGAGTCGGTGGGCGAACTAAAAAGAAAGTGGGAAGAAGAATTAGGGGAGGAGATAGAGGAGGGTATGTGGGCTGATGCCCTAAGCAGGGTAAATTCCTCTTCCTCATGCGCCAGGCTTAGCCTGATTCAATTTAAGGTGCTACATAGAGCACACATAACTGGGGCAAGATTGAGCAGGTTCTTTGGAGTGGAGGACAAATGTGGGAGGTGTGGCGGGAGCCGGGCAAACCACGCACATATGTTTTGGGCGTGCCCGGCACTGGAAGGGTATTGGAAGGGAGTGACGGGAGTGATTTCGCAGGTGGTGAAGGCCCGGGTCAAACCAGGCTGGGGGTTAGCTCTATTTGGAGTTGCGGAAGAGCCGGGAGTGCAGGAGGCGAAAGAGGCCAATGTCGAGGCCTTTGCGTCCCTCGTAGCCCGGTGCAGGATCCTACTCATGTGGAAGGAGGCGAAACCCCCCGGACTGGAGGCCTGGGTAAACAATATGGCGGGGTTTATTAAACTGGAGCAGATAAAGTTTGCCCTGAGAGGATCGGCTCAAGGGTTCACCAGGCGGTGGCAGCCATTTCTCGACTACCTAGGGGAACGTTAGAGGGAAGACGGATGACCAGCAGCAGCAACCCGGGGGGGGGGGGGGGGGTGGGGGGGGGAGAGCGGGGGGGGGGGAGAGGGGGGGGGAGGGGGGAGGCAGTTGAGTATAGGTCAATAGAGTATGAGGTTTTGTTACTTGTATATTATTACTACTATTATTATTATTGTTAAAAAGTTTAAAAATTTCTGTTTTGTTACTGTTATCGTTTTGCTTGTTTTGTAAGCGGGAAAAATGTTGCTCAGGGAAAAAAATTTCAATAAAATATATTTTTTTTAAAAATTAATATAATCGTGTCGTGAGTGCATCTAAGAGTGTGTGTGTGTTGTGTACAGCATGTGCATATGACGTAACTATTTACATGGGGCGATGTCGGGTGCGTCATGCTAACGAGGTTGTACCATAACAAAACATGAATGCAAAAAAGACTTTGAATAGTGCTCCGGTCAAACGATATCTGGAACGATAAACAACAGGTTATAATACAGTAGTGTTTAACTTTTTAAACGTATGAACAGTGTTATAAGTCCAGTCTAATGGATGTGCGACGAATTCGGGTTGACCGCCTCAAGGGTGGGTCAAGAACCACCGGCTGATGTGCAAGCCTGGCCATGGGTGGCAATGGAAGGGGCGTGATATGCGGCAGCTCCACGAAGTCATCCTCGGAAGCCTGTTGAGGATCCGGCGTGTGTGTACAGTGTGGCTACGAGCGTGGAAGTCGGCGAAGGGCGCGCCGATTGCAGCGACGCACTGAACCACCCGGCATGCGTATCAGGAACGAGCGGGGAGCCACACGTCGGAGAACTTCGGCCGGTGCTGACCAGCCACCATGCGGTAGATGGATGCGTACTTTGTCTCCGGAGGACAGGGGGGGAAGATCCGTCGCCCGTGTGTCGTACAGACTCTTCTGGCGATCACGCTGCATTTGCATCTTACGAAGAACCGTATCATGGTCCGTTGTTGGTGCCAGGATGGACGGTACCATCGTCCTGAGGGAGCGACCCATCAGGAGCTGTGCTGGCGAGAGGCCCGTGGCTAGCGGGGCCGATCGATAGGCCAGCAAGGCGAGGTTAAAGTCCGATCCGGCAGCAGCCGCCTTGCAGCGGAGCCGCTTGGCAATGTGAACGCCCTTCTCTGCCTTCCCATTCGACTGTGGATGTAGAGGGCTGGACGTCACATGAGTGAAACCATATGCTGCGGCAAAGGACGACCATTCACGGCTGGCGAAACAGGGTCCATTGTCCGACATGACAGTCATTGGAATGCCATGGCGAGCAAATCTTTCCTTGCAGGCCCCAATGACTGCGGATGACGTCAGATCGTGTAGAGGCATGACTTCCGGGTAGTTTGAGAAGTAATCTATAATAATGATGTAATCCCTGCCGAGCGCGTGAAATAGGTCAACACCCACCTTCGCCCAGGGGGACGTCACCAACTCGTGTGGTAGAAGCGTCTCCGGAGGTTGCGCCGGCTGAAACCTCTGACAGGTTGTGCAATTGAGCACCATGTTGGCTATGTCTTCATTAATACTCGGCCAATATACCGCCTCTCGGGCCCTCCGGCTGCACTTCTCGACTCCCAAGTGGCCTTCGTGTAGTTGATTAAGAATCATCTGGCGCATGCTGTGCGGAATGACAATCCTGTCTAATTTCATAAGGACCCCGTCAATGGTGGTAAGGTCATCTCGCACATTATAAAACTGCGGGCACTGCCCTTTGAGCCACCCTTCCGCCATGTGGCGCATCACTCGCTGTAGGATGGGGTCAGTCGCTGTCTCTGCGCGTATGCGGGCCAGACTTGGGTCATCAGCCGGCAGATTTGCTGCTGTCAGAGTAACGTGTGCCTCAATTTGACATACGAACCCCTCCGCATCTGATGGTGTACTCACTGCTAGGGAGAGAGTGTCCGCCACGATGAGATCCTTCCCCGGAGCGTAGATCAGTTCGAAATCATACCTCCTGAGTTTAAGTAAGATGCGCTGGAGGCGAGGGGTCATGTCATTCAGGTCCTTGTTTATTATGTTGACCAGGGGGCGGTGGTCAGTTTCGACCGTGAATCATGGAAGACCATACACATAATCGTGGAACTTGTCCAAGCCAGTTAACAAGCCCAGGCATTCTTTTTCTATTTCCGCGTAGCGCTGTTCCGTAGGGGTCATGGCTCGTGAGGCATATGCAACCGGGGCCCATGACGACGTGCTATCTTTCTGCAAGAGCACTGCTCCAATACCAGATTGGCTGGCATCCGTTGAGATTTTTGTGGGGCAAGCCGTGTCGAAGAACGCCAACACTGGTGCCGTGACCAGTTTGTGCTTGAGCTCCTCCCATTCCAGCTGGTGCGATTGTTGCCATTGGAATTCTGTTGATTTCTTCACGAGATGGCGCATAGCCGTTGTATGAGAAGCAAGGTTGGGAATGAACTTCCCAAGGAAGTTGACCATGCCCAAGAATCTTAGGACAGCCTTCTTGTCAGCCGGCCGTGGCATGGCTGTGATGGCGCTAATTTTGTCTGCATCGGGACGGACCCCTGATTGTGAGATGTGATCCCCGAGGAACTTCTGCTCAGTCTGGCCAAAGGCACACTTGGCGCGGTTGAGACGCAGGCCATTTTGTCGTATGCGGGCGAAGACGCGTCGTAGACGATGCATGTGCTCCTGCAGAGTGGTGGACCAAATGATGATATCGTCCACATATACACGTACCCCTTCGATGCCTTCCATCATCTGCTCCATGATTCGGTGGAAAACCTCAGATGCCGAGATGATGCCGAATGGCATCCGGTTGTAGCAGAATCTGCCGAAAGGGGTGTTAAACGTGCATAGCCTTCGGCTGGCCGGGTCAAATTGGATCTGTCAAAATCCTTTGGACACATCCAGTTTGGTAAATACTTTGGCTTGGGCCATCTCGCTGGTGATTTCCTCTCGTTTGGGGATGGGATAGTGTTCCCGCATAACGTTGTTATTTAGATCTTTAGGATCTATGCATATGCGGAGCTTGCCAGAGGGCTTTTTTACACAGACCATGGAGCTGACCCATGGCGTGGGCTCCGTGACCCTGGATAGGACCCCTTGGTCCTGAAGAGCCTGCAGCTGCAACTTGAGGCGGTCTTTGAGTGGCGCAGGAACCCTGCGAGGTGCGTGAGCGCCCGGGATGGCGTCCGGTTTGAGGCGAATCTTGTAAGTGTATGGCAATGTCCCCATGCCTTCAAATACCTCCTGGTCGTGAGCAAGGAGGGAATGGAGATTTGCGTGGAACTCAGCATCCGGGAAGTCGGATATCTCATCTGGAGAGAGAGACATAATGCGCTGTACAAGGTGAAGGACCTTACATGCCTGTGCGCCCAGTAACGAATCTTTTGATGAGCCAACAACTTCGAAGGGGAGTGTGGCCGTGTGCGTTTTGTGAGTTACCTGTAGCTGGCAAGAACCCATGGACAGGATGACGTTCCCGTTATAATCAACCGTCTTGAGCCGGGATGGCGTGATGGGTGGTTTGACCTTCATGGCCTGGAATTCAGAATATGCAATCAGGTTGGCGGATGCGCCGGTGTCCAGACGGAAGGTGACGTGCGATCGGTTAACCGTCAGGGTGGCACTCCACTCATCGGCCGGATTGATGGTGTTGACCCTGTTTACATCGATGACGGAAACCCGGAAGGCATCCTGGTCATCTGCATCATTTAGCTGGAAGTCTTGATGCGTGGGCTGGACGGTCCTGACGTGTCTGCGAGGTTGTCGGAGTTGTGTAGGATCCATGGGTTGAGCCGCACGACAGTCGGCATCATAGTGGCCCATCTTGCCACATCGGAGGCACTGTCGGTTTTTAGCAGGACATTGCCCTTTTAAGTGTACAGCTCCACAGTTGCCGCACGTCATGACGTCACGGCGTTCGTTGCGCCACTGCGCATGCACAGTGCGATCTTGCATCGGGCGCGCCTGCGCGGTGTGTCCCTCGATGTTGCCGTTGGTTTTGGCGCGCACAAGAGCGGGAGACCGCGAAAAGCGCAGGAAACGGCCGCTCTCGTCGGGGCCGCGGGTCGGGAGATAATCGATGGCCTGGATGCGTTCGGCGTCGTGGGTGGCCTGGCTTGCCGATTCGACGGCAGGGGACCCCCTCCGTGCCAATTCGGACGCCTGAAATCGGGCAAAACGGCTGGTTGCATTCTCGTGGAGGACACAGGCTTCCACTGCAGACACTAAGGTGAGGCTTTTGATTTTAAGAAGCTGCTGGCGTAGGCCACCGGAGGCAACGCCAAAAACAATCTGGTCCCTGATCATGGACTCTGAGGTGTTGCCGTAACCGCAGGACTGCGCTAGAATTCGGAGGTGCGTCAGAAAGGGTTGAAAAAGCTCCTCCTTACCTTGCAGGCGTTGCTGAAAGATATATCTTTCAAAACTTTCATTCACTTCAACATTAAAGTGCTGGTCTAGCTTGAGGATGACTGTGTCATACTTGGATTGGTTTTCGCCTTCCTCGAACACCAGTGAGTTGAAGACATCGATGGCGTGCTGACCTGCGGAGGAGAGGAGCATTGCAATCTTTGTTTCATCCGAGGCACTCTGTTTCTCGTTGGCTCGGATGTACAGGTCGAATTGCTGCTTGAAGAGCTTCCAATTGGTACCAAGGTTCCCCGCGACTTGCAACGGCTGCGGTTTATTGGTGAAGTCCATGTCCAGAATGGCAGGTTAGTCGGCAGGTATCGATCCACTCCTGTACCATGTGGTGTTGGGCATTCTGACACACAGATGAGCCAACACAGTTGTATTTGGTACAACACTGTTTTATACAAACTTACTATCTACAGTTTTGTCTTGATACTCTGCACGTGGGGACTCCCTGTCTGTGATGTTAAAACAGGTCCTGTCCTTGTCCTTGTCCCCAGATCTACTGCCCACCAGGTGTCGTGTTTGTCCTTTTATACTGTCCCTGTCCTTTTCTGTGATTGGTTGTGGTGTTGTGTGTTCTGATTTGTCTGTTGGTGTGTCTATCATGATGTGTGTGTTTGAATATCATGACACTAACCTGTAGATCAACCCAGTGCGGGGCAAGGTCTGAGAATGTGATCGCCGAGTACCCCGTGTCCACCCCCCCCCCCGTCAGTAAGGCCGTGCTCAGAATAAAGAAATCAATCCGGGAGTACACTTTATGCACGTGTGAGTAGAAGGAGAACTCCTTCATCCTCGGCTGCCCAAATCTCCATGGATCCAACCCACCCCCCCATCTGCTCCATGAACCCTTTTCGTTCCTGGCACCCTGCCCGTTTTTGAGCTTGACTGGTCTAAACCAGGGTCAATAACTGTACTGAAGTCCCCTCCCATGACCAACTTATGCGAATCCAGGTCCGGTATCTTCCCCAGCATCCTCTTTATAAACTCCACATTGTCCCAATTTGGCGCATACACATTTACTAGTACCACCTGCACCCCCTCCAATTTCCCACTGACCATAATGTACCAGCCTCCCACATGCAAAACTATTCTTTCCCCCTCAAACACCACCCGCTTGTTGATCAGGATTACGACCCCTCTAGTCTTCGAGTTGAGTCCCGAGTGAAAAACCTGTCTGACCCAACCTTTCCTGAATCTAATCTGGTCAGCTACTCTCAAGTGCGTCTCCCGCAGCATTACCATGTCCGCCTTCAGTCCTCTCAAATGCACGAACACACGTGCCCTCTTGACCGGCCCATTTAGCCCTCGTACATTCCAGGTGAAAAGCCTAGTTGCGGAGGCTCATCGCCCCGCCCTTCGCTGATCACCTTTCTTGGGCCAGTCTCCAGCCCGCGCCCCGCGCCGTCGAAACTCATCTTTAATGAAGCTCATAAGCGATGCGACCGTTGACGATGACCCATCCCTCTCTGTCATCTTTCCCACTGGTGCTGCACCATGAGGCACCTCCAACTCCTGGGCTAGGTCTCTCACCGACTTCGGCCGGGTCTGGTACCACATCGTCATCCCACACTGACGGAGAATCCACCATCCTCCTCACTCCTCACACTTTGTCACCAGCAATCACCCCTCGAATGGGCGGAAAGTTCCAAAACCATCACCTCTAAGCAGGAGCCACCCTGTGTGTGACTGGTCAGACCATGGTCGCCGCCGGAAATCCTGTCCAGGGTTCTAACTTTATGTCTAAAATTTTCTAGGACATAATTAGTAGTTTAGGTATCAAATAATTAAAATCAACCGCTTATCATCCACAAATTCAGGGAGCTTGGGAGAAATATCATTAGGTTCTCAAAACCATGATTAGGGCCTACTGCCATGAATATCCAAGAGATTGGGACAAGGGATTGGATTTTTTACCACATACCACCAGAAATTCTCTGACCAAATCTACTGGGTTTAGCCCATTTGAATTGGTCTATGGCCATAAAGTACGGGGTCCATTAAAATTGATGAAAGAAAAGTTTCTAAAACAACAGCTCGAATCCTCAATTCGATTACGTGTCCACATTTCTGGAAAGACTCTCAAGAGCTCATCAGGTAATCCAAGAGCTTTAAAGGTCTCAGGAGCAAGAATGAAAAAGTGGGCAGACAAACGTTCCAGATCCGGAACATTCCAGGCTGGAGATAAAGTGTTAGTATTGTTGCCATTGCAGGGTGAACCCCTGAAAGCGAAATTCAGTGGCCTCTATAAGATGGTTAGGAGTGTGAGTAAGGTGACTTACCTAATAGATACTCCAGACCGTAGGTAGAAGGACCGATTGTGCCACATAAATATGTTAAAGAAATACCATCGTAGGAACGAGAATAGAAAGGGACAAGTGTGTCAGGTGGTACAAGTTGTGGAAGAGGACAGAGATGGGAAGAGTGAGGTAGGAAAAGAAGTCGATAGTTCATGGAATGACCCTTCTGTGGTACGACAAACAAATACGGACATCTTAGAGCAATTAGAGGCCCAGTTTGCCTATTTAGAACAGCAAAAAGATCTAACAAGGCACTGGAAAATATTTGGCAGATTTGTGGGGATGCACCGGAGTGCACTACGCTAACTAATCATGATGTAGACATAGGAAACTCCAAACCAATAAAGCAACATCTGTCTCGACTAAACCCATGGAGACTGCCTCAGAAACACACTGCATGTTGGATATGTTACGGAAACAAGCAAAAACGGTGCTGTCCACAGAACATCAAATAGATTTTGGGAGATTCAGGGCCATGTTAGTGGGTGAATCAGTGTTGACCGCCCCCGGATTTTTCCAGGCTTTTAAAATGGCCAGGGATGAGATAATAATAATCGCTTATTGTCACAAGCAGGCTTCAATTAAGTTACTGTGAAAAGCCCCTAGTCGCCACATTCGGAGCCAGTTCGGAGAGGCTGGTACGGGAATTGAACCCGCGCTGCTGGTCTTGTTCTGCATTACAAGCCAGCTGTTTAGCCCACTGTGCTAAACCAGCCCCTCGCGATCGAGCTGGGTATGGGGCAGTACTACGACAAGACAACGAAGCTGGAATACAGAAGCCAGTGGGATTTTTTCAAAGAAAATCTAAGTGCGTGCCAAAGAAAGCATTCCACCATTGAAAAGGAACCCTTAGTATTGCTATTAGCCCTTAAGCACTTAATGTCCGACATGACAAGAAACAAAGCTTAGTTTATACGGACCATTATCTGCTTATGTTTATAGAAATATGTATAGAGATCAGAGGGATTCAGTTTGATTAGTTGGCTGGTGGCCAATGAATTGCCTGAGGGCCATATTCTGTCCTGCGACGGGCGGTAATTGGGTCCGACCCATGAGGATGGTTTTCAGAGAACCCAGGAAGGGCAGGCGGGTCTTGGATGCAGCGACAAGGAACTGTGAGCTCCTGTCTGTCTCCCTCTCTCTTTCTCGAGAAATGCTGCCTAGCTGCTGTTTTCTGAACCTACAGAGACGTTTTGAGACCTGGATGAAGCTACAGTGAAAACCATAACAGACTGAAAGCAAATACCTCCAACTGAAGATCTAGAGTGAAGAAAGGTGTACTGGGAGACATCCATCTGAAACAAAGATTTTTTATCCTTTTTATTTTTCTTCACACCCTTCTTTCCCCTCTGTTTTTGTCTTTTGTGTAAAGGGTAGGGCGAGTTAAAGAGGGGGTGTTAGGAACTAGAGAATAGTTAACCAGTTAGATTTGCTGCCTATTTACTCATAGTTATTGTTGTTGATAAAAATTTATTTTGTTTAGTTTACGAACCTGGTGAATGTCATTATTGTGCAGCCGAAGTCCAAAGACTTTGGCCGGGATTCTCCGACCCTGCACTGGGTTGGAGAATCCCCGGGGGGAGGCGTGAATCTTACCCCTTCGCCCCGACACCGACTTCCTTATTATCCGGCGCTGTTTTTCGGGCGGCGGCGGGATTCCCGCCACGCCGGTCGGGCCGTTGACAGCGGCCTCTCCGACGATTCTCCGGGCCCCGATGGGCCGAATGGCCGACATGTTTTGCCAAGTTTCGCCGACGTGGATTACTCACCTCACACACAGCGAGACTTGGCAGGTGAGTGTGCGGGGGCGTCCTGGGGGGGAGGGGCCACGGTGGCCTGGCCCGCGATCGGGGCCTACCGATCTGCGGACGGGCTGGTTCTGTGGGGGCCTTCTTTCCTCCTTGCCGGGCCCCTTAGCCTCCTAGAAAGGGGAGAATTCATCACTTTCGGGGCCGTTGACGCCGGAGTCGTTGCCGCCTGTTTTCCTGCCGGCGTGGGGACATAGCCCCATTTTTAGAGAATCCTGCCCTTTGGGTATTTTCTAAGAAGTATTTGTTCATTTCAATTGTGTTGCGACTCCAGGTAAAGTGGGATTGGGATTGACCACGCACTAGGCCTTGGTGTCATAACAGGGGTGAACGTTGTCGGGAGGCTGGTGAACATTGTCGGAGTCAACATTGTCGGGGGGGGGGAAGGGGGGAGGGGGGAGTGAACATTGTCGGGAGGGGGGGTGAACATTGTCATGAGGGGGTGGAAATTGTTGGGGAGTGAATATTGTCAGGGGATGAATCTTGTCAAGGGAATGAGCATTGTCGGAGGAGTGAACATTGTAATAATAATCTTTATAATCTTTATTATTGTCACAAGTCGGTTTACATTAACACTGCAATGAAGTTACTGTGAAAAGCGCCTAGTCGCCACATTCCGGCACCTGTTCGGGAACACAGAGGGAGAATTCAGAAAGTCCAATTCACCTTACAAGCAGGTCTTTCGGGACTTGTGGGAAGAAACCGGAGCACCCGGAGGAAACCCATGCAGACACAGGGAGAACGTGCAGACTCTGCACCGACAGTGACCAAACCGGGAATTGAACCTGGCACCCTTGCGCTATGAAGCAACAGTGCTAACCACTGTGCTACCGTGCTGCCCTCACAGTATTCCAGGTGTGATCTAACTAGTGCCTTGTATAGTTTTAGCAGGACTTCCCTATTTTTATACTCCATTCCCTTTGAAATAAAGGCCAACATTCCATTTCCTTTCCCTATCACCAGCTGAACCTACATGCTTTTTTTGTGATTTTTGCATGAGAACCCCTAAATCCCTCTGAGCTGCAGCTATCTGCAGTCTTTCCCCATTTAAATAATGTTCAGAACCTTTATTCTTCCTACCAAAGTGCATGACCTCACCTTACCCAGCTGGCACCGACTCAACTGACATCCTACCCACCTACATATCTCGCTCACACCAAAGACTAACAAGATATTTAAATGTCCCAACGGTTTACAACTTTTCTCTGCGTTAGTGAATGAAGACTTACCAAAATATGACAACTAAAGCCATAAAGAGAGGGCGTGGCTTGGCATCCCCACCAGCAATCCTGCACTGTGAGGGCGGTCACCGAGCACAGGCAATTCTGAAGAGGCTCGGTTCAGAGGTCTGGGAGAGGAATTTTGAGCTCCAGCACTATTTAAAAAATAGGAATGGGTTGGCATCCTGACGGTGATTGCCACTCCGCAGAAGATTGGGCCCCAGAAATGTAACTATCCTGCGTAGGTAACGTGGATGTGAGCACGGTGGGACTCCCTTAGGGCCCACAGATGCATCAATGACGTAGACAGAGTTGGAGGCCTCTCCCAATATCAGAAGATTTTTACAAAAGACATTAAATATTTTAAAATACTTTAAGAAATGTCAACTGCCCAGAACTTTACAGCTCAACTCACAATTTATTTTCTCCTTTGGTTGCAGACCTGTTTAATTACTTTTTCTTCTGGCACTTCATATAAGAATCTTTTCTTATCTATGAGATTTTTGCATAATTTAATTTTAATCCCTTCATCTTCCTTGTATTTTATTTGCGCTTCAAGCCCAAGTTCCTTTATGGTTCTCCTAGCGAGTTCAAATTCTCCCCCCGTCTCTTTCTCCCAACCTATCACCCTTTTCCCCATAAATGAGCTGATCAAGCTGGCAGATCTCAGAGGTGACATGTGGCCAGTCTGGGCTCTGAGCCCAGCAACAGCACTCCTTGAGCTTCTCAAGGACCATAACCATGGGAATAAACCCAGGCATTGAACTCAAGAGCCGGGCAAAGTAATGCTGCCAGGCATAGGCGGAAGAACTGTCCATTGTCGCTGTTAGACCAGTGTTGCAAGTATAAGGACAGCAGTCTTCATTAGTGTGTTTCTGCGCAAGACTTTTATTGAGCTGATCTCAAGATGTCTGCCTCCGGAGGGAGACCCCTCATGGCAGAGTCACAAGACTATGGCAAGCCAGTTACAACATTGCATTTCCAAAACCCAAACATCCTCTTTTTCAAATAAAAAAATACAAACAACCCCTTTTTCGTATAAAAAAATACAAAAATCCTTTTGAACAGAAGGCACATTTAGATGCACAATCCTGTGTGATTGTGAGTTACCCAAGTTACCCACTACATACCCACTGTTATACATTAACAACTGTTTGGTCGACTAGTCGGTCTCTGCACGTGCATTGCACACACTGGGCAGGATTCCCTGGCCTCCCAGACACATGTTTCTTGGTGACGGGAGGTGGTACGCCATTCGCTGGCAGCGGGATTCTCCGCTGTCAATGGGAATTCCCGTTGAAACCACCTCACGTCGCCAGGAGTGTGCTGCGGGCAGGACCAGAGAACCCCACTGCCTGCGAATGGCCATAGAATTCTGCTCATAGTCTTTAAACCTTGCAGGTTTCTTAATGGAATGCACTCATTTTGACATTGACAATTCTTCTGGGTGATTTACTTTGTACAGAGAGTGTCATTCCCGTGACTCTTCTTGCCTTGGTGATTTTTGTGGTTCCACTGCGGTTATTGGGGACTCATGGACCTCTGGGATTGATGATAGTTCTGTACTCAGTACAGCTGGTGAAATCCTTTCTGCCTGACATCCCATTTTCTGCAAAGGAGCAGCTTTGCTTATTGATCGACCATGCCTGCAGTTACGCCTGTACATCTGGTTGAGTTTTCTCAATTCTGCTTTGAGTTGCCAACTGTGGAATTTTTGGATCATTCTTTCCTCCTGGCACCTTTGTGTTGTCCCTGAAATTTGTATGGTCAGATCTCACACAGCATGGACCATTGAAGACTCAAGTTTATTGTGCGTTTTCAAATTTGTAGACACAGCTGAAATCTTGCATTTCAACACTTCTAGTTTAGATCTGATGAGAACATTTTCCTGCAGAACATTTACCGCGGTGCACTAATATCAGCAACCATCTGGTGGTTTACTATTGCCTCACTCTCTCTGAGGTCTTCTGAATCCCTCTCTCTGGATCTTTGTTTCCTTCTCTCTGGGGTCTTTTGCTGCCCTTTCTCTGAGGCACATTCTTTACGCTTCATTCAGGGTTAGCTTTAGATTTGCTCCCAATGAGATCAAGGACTGATGCATCCCATCTACGATCTGGAACTTGGGATCTTCCTTCTTGCCATTGCATTGAGCTGTCAAACTAATTCTTCCTCTCGGTATGAACCTTGTGCCATCATATAGTCTCAATCTTACTTGCATTCTTGAATGGCCATGTTGACCCACTTAACACAGATCGGTGAAGGTCAATATGTTGCATGACACCCCAGTGTTTATCTGACACCTCTTGTTCATTTGATATCACCCCCTCCCCCCCACCCCTCCCTCAATGTAACAGTCATAAACCATTTGTCACCTTTGGTCTTTACTGAATTAGCCTGTCTTACCGTGTATAATTCTTCATCAGACTCGTCTGCTGAAATCGCTACAGTGGTAGGCTTGTTTTGCTTTTTTCTTGCCATCCACTTGTGCGTGAAATGGTTTTGCTTGTTGCCGTTAAAACAAACCATTCCCTTGCCTGGGCGATCCTTCTTTTCCTCTGTATGCTGTCCTCTGCGGCATTTGCATCCTGCCCCTTGTTTGCAGTTACTCAGCACTTTTGGTTTGATCTGTCCCTCAGCAAACTGTAACACCTGGTTTGCTCTGTCATACATGTGCCCTAGCTGATGTTTCACAACTTCAGCATTCTGACACATGTCTATCACTTTCTTTAGCATCAGTTTCTCATCTTTCAGTAGACTTGCTCTCACTATGGGGCCTCTCACTCCTAGGGCCAATCTATCTTAATCAGAACATCTTTTAGCTGTCCAAATTTGCATGATTCTGCTAGCTGTGTTACTGCTGTGAAGTATTGTTCAGTTGTCTCTGATCTCTAGTTTTCAATACATAACTTGCATATGGAACATTCGCTCGCCGTTCAAAATGTGCATTTAGGGTTTCAAAATCTCTGCTGTCTGTTTTCTTTGCTTGCCTGTTTTGTTTTCTTTGCTTGCCTGTTAGATTTAGGGTGGTAGCAGTCCTTCCCCAGCAAGTGTTAACAGTATGATTAGTTTTTTCCATCTCTGACACAATGTTGCAAGTGTAAGGGCTGGGATTCTCCCCTACCCGGCGGGGCAGGGGAATCCGCCGTAATGGAGTGGCGGGAACCGCTCCGGCGTCGGGCCGCCCCAAAGGTGCGGAATTCTCCGCAACTTTAGGGGCCAAGCCATCACCTTGTGGGGCTAGGCCCGCGCCGGAGTGATTTCCGCCGCGCCGGCTGGCGGGAAAGGCCTTTGGCGCCATGCCAGCCGGCGCCGAAAGGACTTTGCCGGGCGACGGATGCGCGGGGGCGTCAGCGGCCGCTCACGGCATCCCCGCGCATGCGTAGTGGAGGGGGTCTCTTCCGCCTCCACCATAGTGAAGACCATGGCGAAGGCGGAAGAAAAAGAGTGCTCCCACGGCACAGGCCCGCCCGCTAATCGGTGGGCCCCGATCACGGACCAGGCCACCGTGCACCCCCCCAGGACCCCGGAGCCCACCCGCGCCGTCTGCTCCCGCTGATAAGGTAAGTGGTTCAATCCATGCCGGCTGGCTAGGGTTGACAGCGGCGGGACTTCGGCCCATCAAGGGCCGGAGAATCGCCGGGGGGAGCCCGCCGACCGGTGCGGCGCGATTCCCGCCCCCGCCAATTCTCTGGTGGCGGAGAATTCGGGACACGGCGGGGGCGGGATTCACGCCAGCTCCCGGCGACCGGGTCGGAGAATCGCGCCCAAGGACAGTAGTCTTCATTCATTAGTGTGTTTCTGGCTTTTAAAAGAGGCTCTTATGGAACTGACCTCAAGCTGTCTGCCTCCATGGGCGGACTCCTCATGGCAGAGTCACATGATTATGGCAAGCCAGCATTGCATTTTCAAACCCCAAGCACTGGGGCCTGAAAACAGCGGAGAGACCAGGGGATGTACACGACTTCACCTCTGAACCCAGACAGCCCAACAAGGTGCAACCTGTGTCAGGACTTCACCTGGGGGCTGCATAAGCAGAACCTGCAGTGCGCAAGTAAGTTCGAAAGAAAACACATACAATAAAACTATATCGACATTGTATAAATATGCAATCAAAGACAGATTAAGCTGAAACTGTTTTAAAATGTTTGGGAAGTAGCTTTGTTCTGCATTGGAGGGGGTCACGTTGCAGAGATGTGTAATGCATTAAAGGGATTTTTGTATCAAATACATGGCCCATCAGTTCCCTGTCTGGCTTTACGCCTGTTAATATCGGCTCAAATTTATTTAGCGTTAAACCCTGTGTTATATGTGGGCAGTCAGCCCAGATTCATTCGATACAGGTTCCTGCCACTTGACAAAGTGGCCCAATATGACTATCATTGAAGGCAGGAATGGAGCACATTCTCACCCACCACAATTTACTTTTCCCGGTGTAAGCCTGTGCACATGTTGGAAGCTGTGGCTCCCTTTTGAACCCCTATAGCATCACCATTATTAGCTCCACAAAACCTGGGCCATTTGGGTCAATCTGTATCTTTGCTCTAATTAATCACCTTAGTTCCACAATCCCTTCACCTACCAGCTTAGTCCGTGCAACCTGTCCCCATAATTTAACTCTTTAAACCAGTGTTGTACCCTCCCAGTATGTTTACTCCATATCTTTCTGTTCCCCAAAGTGTTTCCAATATATTGCAAAGTTTACCCACTGTGTATCCCCCTACGTCTAGTGTGTAGCTGCTTCACCAGCCAAAGAAAATGCAAGAAATCCTTTTGGACTATATTCCAGTTCCCAAATACTTTGACGATGCAGTGTTTGTCCCACAAGGTTTGGCTGCAGCAATTGCACAGCCGATTCTCCGGTGACCTCCAAAAGGATCAAAATCATGGTGACAGGAAATGTTTTGTCAAACGCGTCCAAATGTTAAGATAGACGTTGAGGAGAGCGCAGACTCCAGGAAAGCCCCGAGGCCGGCTCACAGGAGGTCAGTAAGCCGCCCACGATTGTCATACCGAGACAGCTCCCGGGACGATGCGGCGGATGTGTGTGTAGGACTTCCTAACGGTGACGCTGCCGTGGTGCGATACCCCACGGGGCAAGACGCACTCCTCCGTCAGCTTTTTGTTCTCTGTGTCCCAGCACAACACAGTGGCAATAACCTCGTTCTTCTCGTCACGGCCCCCCGTGATGAAGAGTTTGTTGTTGCACGCCGCAATCCCGCAGCTGGCACGCTCGTGGCCAAACTGCGTGACCAGAGTCCATGAGTCCTCCGCGGGGCTGTAGCTGTAAAGGGCCTTCATTGCACCACCTTGGAAAAGAGAGAGAGAGATTAAAGCAGCGCTCGGAGAGTACTCAGGTTGGAGCATGCTAGAATGGAAACAAAAGATATAGGTTTGGACCAAGGATATTCCAGCACAATACAGTATTCCATTATGACAATGTAAGGAATACTAAAGGGAGATTAAAGTTCTTCCCGCTCATGTACCATGTATCTAGGCCATGATTACTCTCACAACCCACCCTACCTTCTGATGCGACCATCAATTCACTCAAAGACACGAGGAGAAGTAAACCATGGTTTTAACAAGCTTAGAACAGTGCCTGCCTATGACTGGTAAGATACTGGGAACCGCCTGCAGGTCAGCTGCTCTTTCTACTTACTTTCAAGGGGAGGAGCCATGGGCGGAGCCCTTACACGCCCCAACATCTCCCCCTGTGGGTGATGCCACACAATGGCCCATAGGTGGAGCCCACAGGGTTAACATAACACAACAGTAGAACATGATACAAATGCACTGGTGAATTATTAGCACTATATGTTCGCCACATTCACCCCCTGTTAAAAAAATGAAGTCAGGCGGGGGTGACGGGTTCATAAGTTAAGCCGGTTAGGCGCACGGATCGTGCACTGTGATCGCCGAAGCACTGGTGTTGCAGCCGGTCCGGATGGCTGTGGAAGTGGGGCCCGGTGCGGGCACAGGCGTGGACTCCGGGAGCAACTCTTCTGGAGCTTCATTCCTGTGGACCGGTGTGGCGGGCGGGAGGGAGCGCGGGAGCCATATAGGGGTGGGGGCGCTGGACATGGTAGGTTGGATGGGATATAGTGTGAGGGCTGCAGTGGTGGTGGTGGTGGTGGAGCCTGCGGGCGCCAGGTCCCGGAGAGAGACGGTATCTTGTCGGCCGTCGGGGAGTTCGACATAAGCGTATTGTGGGTTGGAGTGCAGGAGCTGGACCCTCTCTACCAGGGGGTCGGTCTTATGGCTCCGAACATGTTTTCGGACGAGGACTGGTACCGGCGTCTTCAGCCAGGACGGAAGCGAGGCCCCTGAGGTAGCTCCTCTAGGGAAAACAAACAAGCGGTCTTGAGGAGTCTGGTTTGTGGCCGTGCAAAGGAAGGACCTGATAGAGTGGAGCTCATCGGGGAAGACCTCCTGCCAGTGAGAAACTGGGAGATTCCTGGACCGCAGGGCCAGTAGGACGGTCTTCCAGACCGCCGCGTTCTCCCTCTCCACCTGCCCGTTTCCCCTGGGGTTATAACTGGTCGTCCTGCTCGAGGCAATGCCCTTACTGAGCAGGTACTGACGCAGTTCATCGCTCATGAACGATGAGCCCCGGTCACTGTGGACATAACTGGGGAAACCAAACAGGGTGAAGGCACTATGCAGGGCTTTAATGACAGTGGGAGTGGTCATATCGGGGCATGGGATGGCAAATGGGAAGCGGGAGAATCATCTATGATGTTGAGAAAGTATCTATTGCGGTTATTGGAGGGGAGGGTCCCTTTGAAATCGATGCTGAGACGTTCAAAGGGCCGGGATGCCTTTACCAGGTGGGCCTTATCCGGTCGATAGAAGTGCGGTTTACACTCCGCTAAGATTTGGCAGTCCCTGGTCATGGCTCTGAACTCCTCGGTGGAGTAGGGCAGGTTGCGGGCCTTGATTTAATGGGCGAGCCAGGTGACCCCCGGGTGGCAGAGGTCATCGTGGATAGCCCGTAGTCGGTCATCTTGTGCGCTAGCGCATGTGCCGCGGGCCAGGGCATCTGGTGGCTCGTTGAGCTTCCCAAGACGATGTACTATATCGTAGTTATAGGTAGAGAGTTCGATCCGCCATCTCAAGATCTTATCGTTCTTGATTTTGCCCCGCTGCGTATTGTCGAACATGAAGGCTACCGATCATTGGTCGGTGACGATGGTAAACCTCCTACCAGCGAGGTAGTGCCTCCGGTGCCGCACGGCTTCTACGATAGCTTGGGCTTCTTTTTCGACCAAGAAGTGTTGAATTTCAGAGGTGGTGAGGGTGCGTGAAAAGAACGCTACCGGTCTGCCTGCTTGGTTGAGGGTGGTGGCTAGGGCGACTTCAGATGCGTCGCTCTCCACCTGGAAGGGGACGGATTCATCCACCGCACGCATCGCGGCTTTGGCGATGGCCGCCTTGATGCAGTTGAAGGCCTGGCGGGCCGCAGTTGCCAGTGGAAAGAGGGTGGCCTTGATTAGTGGGCGGGCTTTGTCCGCATACTGGGGGACCTACTGGGCGTAATAGGAGAAGAACCCAAGGCACCTCTTCAGGGCCTTAGGACAGTGAGGCAGTGGGAGTTATAGGAGGGGGCGCATACGGTCAGGGCCGGCCCTAAGACCCCATTCTCCAAGACGTAGCCGAGGATGGCTAGTCTGGTTGTGCGGAAAACGCATTTCCCTTTGTTGTAGGTGAGGTTGAGTTTTGGGGTGGTTTGGAGAAATCGGTGGATGTTGGCGTCATGGTCCTGCTGATCATGGCCGCAGATGTTGACATTGTCCAAGTACGGAAATGTGGCCCGCAGCCCGTACTGGTCCACCATTCAATCCATCGCTCGTTGGAACACCGAAACCCCGTTCGTGACGCCAAAGGGGACCCAGAGGAAATGTAAAAGGCGGCCGTCTGCCTCAAACGCCGTGTAGTGGTGGTCCTCCGGGCGGATTGGGAGCTGGTGGTATGCAGACTTCAGATCCACCGTGGAGAACACGTGGTAGTGTGCGATCTGATTTACCATGTCTGCAATCCGGGGAAGGAGGTACGCTCGAGTTGCGTAAACCGGTTAATAGTCTGGCTGTAATCAATTACCATCCGGAACTTTTCCCCGGTCTTGACGACCACCACCTGAGCTCTCCATGGGCTATTGCTGGCCTCGATGACCCCCTCCCGCAAGAGACGCTGGACCTCGGACCTAATGAACGTCCTGTCCTGCATGCTATACCGCCTGCTCCTGGTGGCGACTGGCTTGCAGTCGGCGGTGAGGTGTGCGAAGAGAGGGGGAGGGTCGACTTTTAGGGTCGCCAGGCTGCATATGGTGAGTGGGGGCAGGGGCACCCCGAACTTAAGAGTAAGGCTCCTGAGGTTGCACTGAAAATCGAGTCCCAATAGGAGAGGAGCGCAGAGGTCTAGGAGCACATATAGTTTAAAATTAGCATACTCAGAGCCTTGTATCGCTAGGGTTGCAGTAGTGCACCCTTGGATTTGCACCGTGTGCGAGGCAGAGGCGAGGGAGATGGTTTGTTGCGTCGCGAAAATTGGGAGCGAGCAGCGTCTTACCATATCTGGGTGAATGAAGCTCTCTGTGCTCCCGGAGTCGAAGAGGCAAGGTGTCTCGTGCCCGTTACCTGGACGGCCATCATGAAGCTCCGAAGGTGCTTGAGTCACGACTGGTCCAGGGTGACCGCGTTGAGTTGTGGGTTCCGGCGGTGTGGTCGGAGGTGCTAGGGCGGCCCCACGATGACTGTCCGTGTAGAACGTATGCGTCGAGCGGCGTAGCAGATGGCGGCCAAGATGGCAGCCGCCATTGATCGAGTGTGGCAGGCGGTGAAGAAGATGGCGTCCAAGATGGCGGCCCCCATGGATCGCACGTGGCCGGCCGCGTGGGGGAGGATGGCCAAGATGGCGGCCCCCGTGAGTCGCACGTGCTGTGAAGAGGCGGAGTCGGCAGACACGCTGCCACATTGCGGGGTCTGCGGGCCTGTGAGTCTGATGACCGGGTCTACGAGTAGAGTTCTTAGACCTGGCCAGGCAGTCCTTGGCGAAGTGTCCTTTTCACCCGCAGCTGCTGCAGCTCGCGTTGCGGGCTGGGCAGTGCTGTCGGGGGTGTTGAGACTGGCCGCAAAAATAGCAGGGTGGCACCCCATGATGGGCGGGCGGCCGCGCGGCACAGGCCTGGGGTAGTCTCTGGTCGGGGGCCCACAAGGGAGTCGCGTGGTCGGCCAGGAACGCAGTAAGGCTCTGAAAGGCAACCTCCAGTGAGGTGGCTAACATTATCGTGTCGTCCAGGTCCTGGGCCCCTTTTTCGAGCAGGCGCTGTCTCACATAGTTCGACCGGACTCCCACCATGTAGACATCGTGGACGGCGAGCTCCATGTGCTGAGTGGCCGTAACAGCCTGGTAGTTACAGTTGAGTGCGAGGCCTTTGAGGTCGCGTAGGTAGTCATCTAGCGACTCCCCGGGGCGCTGGCAGCGAGTGGTGAAGACGTGTCACGTGTAGACATCGTTCACAGGCCGTACGTAGAGGCGTTCGAGTATCGCGAGGGCATCTGCACAGGAGGCGGCCTCGTCGAGCTGAACAGAAATGCGATGGCTCAGCTGTGCGTGGAGGAGGCTCAGCTTCCGTTCATCAGTGATGGAAGGCGTGGACGACGCGGCGAGGTAGGCCTTGAAGCATCGAAGCCAGTGCGAAAAAATTTATTTCGCCTCCGCGGCCTGCAGATCGAGTTCCAGTCTGTCAGGTTTGAGGGCTGATTCCATAGTTGTATTTAAGCTGATTAAATTGATGCGACCATCAATTCACTCAAAGACACAAGGAGAAGTAAACCGTGGTTTTAATCAGCTTAGAACAGTGCCTGCCTGCGACTGGAACAATACTGGGAACTGCCTGCAGGTCAGCTGCTCTTTCTACTTCCTCTTAAGGGGAGGAGCCATGGGCGGAGCCCGTACATGCCCCAACATCTCCCCCTGTGGGTGATGCCACACAATGGCCCACAGATGGAGCCCACAGGGTTAACAACATAACACAACAGTCGAACATGATACAAATGCACTGGTGAATTATTAGCACTGTACATTCACCACACCTTCCATCTACTTATAACCCTTCATCCTTTGACTCCATTCCCACACTACATCCCTCACCTACCCATTTCACCCTATTCCTCTCCCTCACCTACTCACTGTACCATATCCCTCACCTTCACCTGCCCAATTCGCCATATCCCTCACCTACCCACTGCACCGTATCACCACATCCCTCAGCCTCACCTACCTACTGCACCATATCCCTCACCCTCACCTGCCCACTTCACCATATCCCTCACCCTCACCTACCCAATGCACCCTATTCCTCACCCTCACCTACCCACTGCACCATAGCCCTCACCCTCACCTGCCCAATTCATCATATCCTTCACCCTTGTTCACCATATCCCTCATCATCACCTACTCATTGGACCCTATCCCTCACCCTCAACTACCTGCACCATATCCCTCACCCTAAACTACCCACTGCACCAGATCCCTCACCCTCACTTACCCACTCCACCATATCCCTCACCTTCACCGACATGCTTTACCACTTTACCATATCCCTCACACTCACATATCTAACTCATCATATCAGTACTCGTATTGATCCACCCTCTCACCAAATCCCTCAATCCCACCTTCTCACTCAATCCCTCAATTTTATGTTTCTCCAGAATCTGTCCTATGACTCCATAAACATTCTCTGCTCCACTCTCCTACTCCAGGCAACCTATTCTTCCACTCGACTGTTCCTTTTCCCCTACTCTTCTCTCCTTTTGAAATTAGAACCCTTTTTCTCACAAACAGTTCCGTCCATCCGCAGCTCTTCTTGTTCCGATATTGGAATATTAACTAACTAATCCATCTGATAGTTACAATGGATGGAAACTAATCTGAAGTTATTGTAAAGCAGCTTCTTCAGTAACAAAAGATTGTCCAGAGGATGGCGCTCTTGTTTGCTCTTAGCACATGTCCCACAACAAAAAGAGCATCTGCTGTTGATGCCAATGTGTGAGAGCTGCATTTTCGCACTGAAGCCAACGTAAGAACCTTGGAAAAGTTGACTCGCAGCTCAGAAAATCTGACACAGCCCGAAAGATCAGGCAACTCATTATAACAAAGTACAGCTGAAACACGGGGCTGAATTTTACCAGCCCCCCTGCAGGCGGCTGGGAGCGGCGAGGGGGGTGGGATTTTGCACAATGGGGGCAGAAGGCATTGGGAGGGGCAGCCCTTTGTCTTCCTCCTGCCAGAGGGTGTTCTCGACACCGGGGACATCAGCAGGGCAGCTGCATTCCGATGGAAGTGGGCATCTAACCATTTCCTGCCCCCACTGGCATTCGACCAGCGCCAGAATGGGTCCCACTATGCAGGGGCACCACCAGGTAAATAGGGTTCCCAGAACTCCAGAATTGGCCTGCAGTCTCCAGGAAATGAAGGCACTGCTGTGTGCAACCTTCGGAGAGAAATCATCGGGTTGTTAAAAAATATTGTTTATGTGCCTCTTCATAAAAATATTGAGAATGGAGGGGTGGGGTGGAGAAAACAGGCTGACAGTTAAGCATCATCCAATTGGGTAATTTAATGTAAATTTATTTCACGTTATAGTCATCCTTCCCTAAAGCCTCCTTTACATCGAGATTATTAATTTACATTAATAATCTAATTGGCTTTGCCTCGGTCTATTCTGTACCTCATGATTGCTGGTCTGCTTCCTGATGCTGGTTTAGTAGCCTTCTCTGTTGGTTGTGCTGGCGAGCTGCCAGACCTCAAATCGGGTCTCTTAATTGGCCA
The DNA here is from genome assembly GCF_047496885.1 of Scyliorhinus torazame. Taxonomy (NCBI): domain Eukaryota; kingdom Metazoa; phylum Chordata; class Chondrichthyes; order Carcharhiniformes; family Scyliorhinidae; genus Scyliorhinus; species Scyliorhinus torazame. The sequence goes on along the minus strand of NC_092720.1, from coordinate 123,917,529 downwards.
CCGCTGGTGAATTGCATCCCAGGGCCCCTCGCCCGTTCACCCAGGGTTCGGACCCACTTTAGGTCCCGGAGACAGTGGGCCAATCTGGGATTTGGTAAAATACCAGCCACAATCCAGAACATAGGCCTGTGGCCTGTGGATATAGGCATGGGTGCTCACTTTTATTTTTATTGTCACAAGTCGGCTTACATTAACACTGCAATGAAGTTACTGTGAAAAGCCCCTAGCCGCCACATTCCGGCACCTGTTCGGGTACACCGAGGGAGAATTCAGAATGTCCAATTCACCTAACGAGCACGTCTTGCGGGGCTTGTGGAAGGAAACCGGAGCACCCGGAGGAAACCCACGCACACACGGGGAGAACATGCAGACTTCGCACAGTCAGTGGATCAAGCCGGGAACGAACCTGGGACCCTGGAGGTGTGAAGCAACAATGCTACCCACTGTGTTACCGTGCGGGAATGGGTGGTGGTGGGGGGGGGGGGGAGAGGCTGGTCAGGATAGCATTGTGCGTACAGCATAGAGATGGGCCAAGATTGCTGATCGCTCACTCATAAAGAAGCACTTGGTTGGCAACTGTGGCATTAGAGCATATGTGGAGCAGAGGAATGCAACAGCTAGCCAGATGTGGAGGAGTCCAACATGACCATGTCCCAGAGGATAAGGGGGTGGGGGTGGGGTGGGAGTGGAGAACTGAAAGTTATTGGGCAAACAATGCATGGGAAGAATATCTGGAAAAACAATAACGATGCCATCACCAGTGTCCAAACAATTAGTTAGCTCCTGCATTAAGAACAGATGTTCTGCACTGAACTCGACTGAAACTGGGAAGTGTCAGTTCCAAATGGCCGAACAACAACCAAAGAACTGAGCAGTGTGGACCCATCCGTACCCTGCAGTAAATTTCAAAGCTCAACTGAGGCCTCCACAATTTGAAATCTTCAAAGGTGTTCTGCTGCTACACCGAGAGCGGGGAGCCGCTAACTTGATCTGTTGTCGGCATGCTGGGGACAGCACATGGGGTAATTGGCCCATATTATATCCCGCCATTCAATCTATCAGGCCAACAAGGCAGAAATATTCACTGAGGAACAAGAAAGATGCATCTCCACTGCATGCAATACACACAGCCACCCTCCGCAAAACTTAAAACCATCTATTGATGTGGAGAAGTATCAAAGGGTCAACAAAGATCACTCGGAGATAGTTGGAATTCAAGTTTTGAGTGACGGGGGAGGAATCTGTGCCAGATTTCTTTGGATAAGAGGCGTTCCTGACATTGACCTACCCAGCAAATGAACATGAGAAATCTTGATGTGGTAAACATCGCAAAATTGGAAACATCAGGAAGGAAATCAGGAAATACCTTTTCACACTCAGGGTAGTGTAAATTCAGAACTTTCCCTTCCAGAAAGCTACCAGTGCTGTGTCCTTTGAAATTTTTAATTCTGAGCTCAGTGGGTTTTTAATACGTAAGGGCGACATGGAGCAAAGGTGGAAAAATGGAACTGAGGTATGGATCATCTGTGAATGGTCAAACAGACTTTGTATGTTCTTGAACAGAAAGTTGCATGCAAACTCTAATCCCAGGTGTTAACGTCTGCACTCATCACCCACAGGCCTGCGACAAAGCATCAAAGTTTACATACCTACAACATAAATGTGGTCATTGAATGTGACGGCATTGATGCACTTGGCTTCAACAGGCATAGGTGACTTCAGGCTCCATTTATTTGCTGCAGGGTCATAGCATTGGGTTCTGTCGGTGGCCAGCTTTCCATTGGGCCCTCCTCCAATGACATAGAGTTTTTTATTATAGGTGGTGGCAGCAAACGAACTCACATTTACGAGGAGCGGAACCACCTGCGGGAGAACATAAGAACATAAGAACTAGGAGCAGGAGTAGGCCATCTGGCCATTCGAGCCTGCTCTGACATTTAATGAGATCATGGCTGATCTTTTGTGGATCAGCTCCACTTTCCCACCCGAACACCATAACCCTTTATTTCTTTATTCTTCAAAAAACTAACTATCTTTATCTTGAAAACATCTAATGAAGGAGCCTCAACTGCTTCACTGGGCAGGGAATTCCATAGATTCACAACCATCGTGGTCCGAAGGGCATGTACTGCGTTGTAGTGTTCTATTTGGGTGAAGAAGCTCCTTCTAAACCCAGTCCTAAATCTACTTCCCCTTATTTTGAGGCTATGCCTCCTAGTTCTGCTGTCACCCGCCAGTGGAAACAACCTCCCCACATCTATCCTATAAAGTGAGAAATGTACACAAGGTGCAAAAGAACAGGTTGGCATTAACACAGATAATACAACAGAGACGGTCAGCACAATAGGTACCTCTGACCAGCAGTTGTGAAAGGGGTCGTACGCTTCCACGCTGTTGAGGCGCGTAATGCCATCAAAACCTCCCACTGCGTACACCTTGCCACTCAGAACGGCCATCTTGTGTCGCCACCGTCCAATGTTTAAATATTCAACCTGAATCCATTTATTTAAGGAGGCGTTGTACTTCCACACCTCGTGCTGTGTTTCTTTACCACCTGGAAGGTCCAACAGAAAGACAAACTTTAATCTTGCAGACTCATAAACCTTGGCCTTTTTATTTTCCCAAGCTGAGTCGGGGGGAAACCTCTGGCAGCGGCACGCCTTGAACCCTGGGGCCTCATGCCTGAAATTAAACTTCATTGCTTAAAGAATGTGAGCAACCTGGGCAGCTACTCATACTGAGAAACATCAGGGTCCAGGCCACCAAAGTGATACATACTGCATCATTCACTTCATTTCTGTTCGTCATTTTTAAACCTGGGACAGTGAGAGATGTAATCAGTAGGATTTGAATCTGTGAAGGGAATCAATGGATTCCAAACCCATTGCATTAACCACTCAGCCACATTCCCAAGTCCTGGAAGGAGCTGGGCTAGGATGTCAGTGTTACAGTCACCAACAGGCCTCTGATCTACCTGCTGAGCTATCGGAGGGGAAGTTGAGGCACTTTGATTGGACCCAGCAAGCCTGGACACAGAAATCAGCCAATGTTTCACTGACCCATTAGAAAATGTGCATGTTGCAGGTTTGGGGCTCAGCAAAGATTCCTCCTCACACACATACACACACAGAAACACACACACATACACACACACAGAAACACACACACAACTGCTGTCCCACTGCCCAAGAGTCAGGAAGATCAGCTGATACAAACCCACTCCACTCCGTCGTAAAGAATGGTGACTTAGGGGGAGCTACCGGAGTCGGTGCCCAACAAGCTGAACGCTGGAGAGCAATTAGGAGTTATAGAGGAGCAGAGGGATTTGGGACTCCAAGTACACAAGTGACTAAAACAGGGATTCGCAACTAGGGGTCACAGCCCCCGCCTACCCAATAGGTTCATGAGCTCTGCAGCAGCAATGGATGCAGGTTAGATGGGGTAACATGGATAGGGTAGGGCAGTGGACCTAGGTAGGGTGCTCTTTTACAGCATCCATGCAGAAACGATAGGCCGAATGGTCTCCTTCTGCACTGTAAGGTTTGAAAGAAATCATGAAGGGTTATAATAGTGTAAATAAAGAGGAACGGCTCCAATGACCAAAGGGGCAGCAGCCAGAGGACAAATATTTAAGGTGATTGGCAAAGGAACCAACACAAGAAGAATTTTCTTTACATTGCACTCTCTCAGTAATGACCTGGACTGTCAGCCTAAATGAATGCGATCAAGTCTCTGTCACGGGATTTGAACCCACAACCTTCTGGTTCAGAGTGAAGAGCCTTTGGCTGATGAAAGATAATTGGATAAACAGGTAAAGGAAAAGAGGTTGCAGGGCTATAGGAGAAAGAACGGGATTTATAACTCTATCCCAGGCACATAAGGATGAATGGTTCTATTCTACGTTCCATCATTCTATAATGGGCTGTGTAGACATCTACTCCCTTCAGTCTAGAAGGAGATCTAATTGAGGTATGTAAAATGAGGAAAAGATTTGAGAGATGTAAATAAAGAAAATGTGGGGCGAATTTTAACCCACTCAAAATCTACCCATTTGCACAGACTTAAAATCGAGCCCAATATACTCCGGTGAGGGAATCCAGAAGGAGAGAATATTGGGCGGGATTTTCCGGTCGTCGACACCGAAATCGCATTTGGCGATCGGCCGGAGAAAATCCGTTTGCGACCAAATCGGGGGCGGCGCCGCTTTCACGATGCTCCACCACCGACCAGCCGAGTTCCCGACAGTGTCAGTCGCGTGTGCTATCATCCGTCGTGAACTCGGTGTGGCGACTCCGGTCTCAGTCCCGTACCGCCGCGTCAGGGGAGGGCCAATCCATGGGCAGTGGGGACATTGTCAGGGGCTGGGGGCACTATTCGGGGGTGGTCTGGGGCTCGAGAGACGGCCAAAGGGGGGGGGGGCACTATTTTGCAGGCCAGGTCCAAGCGTGGCCGGTGCCATGTTGCACGGTGCGGCCGCTGCGGGCCCCCACCGTGCACATGCGCGGCCACGGACCCAGCAATTCTCCGGGATGTTTCGGCAGCTAGAGTCCGGTGCACTACGCTGCTGGCATGCTAGCCCCCAGCCAAACGGAGTATCGGTGGCCATTTTGCGTCGCATTTCCGGGCGTAAAACACAAGAGTGAGGACATAGCCTCAGAATTGGAGAATCCAGCCCTTAATCTTCAAAATAGAGCTTGGATATTTTGAAACAAAACCTCCGCACAAAGGAAAGCGAAAATCTGGAACTCTCAACATTGCTGGAACAATTTAAACTTTGAGCACTCGGAACTACAGATATCGGTTCGGAAAGGGTATCAGAGTGGGGGAATGAGGGTGAAGTACAGATCATCCATGATCAGATTGGCAACTGTCTGAAGCTCAACCAGACTGTTCACAACTACGGTGTCATATTTGATGCTAAGATGAGTGCCAGTCACATAGCCACACCGTCACGAAGATCACCCATTTCCAACTCCGCAACATTGCTCATCTCTGCTCCTGTCTCCACTCCTATACTGCTGACACCCTGAAACATGCTCTTGTTACCTTTCGTCTTGACTATTCTAATGCTTGATCATTCCCGTCCTTCATAAATCGACCTTTATTCCCTGCTCCCCTCACTGAAATCTCACTCCTTATTCTCCACTCTCCACTCTAAAGTCTCACTCGTTATTATCCACTCTCCTCACTGAAATCTCACTCTTTATTCCCCAATCTCCTCAGTGAAATCTCACTCTATTCCTTCCTCCCCTCACTGAAATCTCGCTCTGTATTCCCCACTCTCCTCAGTGAAATCTCACTCTATTCCTTCCTCCCCTCACTGAAATCTCGCTCTGTATTCCCCACTTTCCTCAGTGAAATCTCTCTCTTTATTCTCCTCTCCTCACTTATATCTCGCTCCTTATTCCCCACTCTCCTCACTGAAGTCTCGCTCTTTATTCCCCACTCTCCTCACTGATATCTCGCTCCTTATTCCCCACTCTCCTCACTGAAGTCTCACTCCATATTCCCCACTCTCCTCACTGATATCTCGCTCCTTATTCCCCACTCTCCTCACTGGAATCTCGCTCTTTATTCTCCTCTCCTCACTGAAGTCTCGCTCTTTATTCCCCACTCTCCTCACTGATATCTCGCTCCTTATTCCCCACTCTCCTAACTGAAGTCTCGCTATTTATTCCTTGCTCTCCTCACTGAAATCTCGCTCTGTATTCCCCACTCTCCTCACTGAAATCTCGCTCTTTATTCCCCTCCCCTCACTGAAATCTGGCTCTGTATTCCCTGCTCCCCTCACTAAAATCTCGCTCTTTATTCCCCTCCCCTCACTGAAATCTCACTCTTTATTCCCCACTCTCCTCACTGAAATCTCGCTCTTTATTCCTCATTCTCCTCACTGAAATCTCGGTCTGTAGTCCCCACTCTCCTCACTGAAATCTCGCTCTTTATTCCCCACTCTCCTCATTGAAATCTCACTCTTTATTCCCCTCCCCTCACTGAAATCTCGCTCTTTATTCCTCACTGAAATCTCGCTCTGTAGTCCCCACTCTCCTCACTGAAATCTCGCTCTTTATTCACCACTCTCCTCACTGAAATCTCGCTCTTTATTCCCCTCCCCTCACTGAAATCTCGCTCTGTATTCCCCACTCTCCTCACTGAAATCTCGCTCTTTATTCCTCATTCTCCTCACTGAAATCTCGCTCTGTAGTCCCCACTCTCCTCACTGAAATCTCACTCTTTATTCCCCACTCTCCTCACTGAAATCTCGCTCTTTATTCCTCGTTCTCCTCACTGAAATCTCGCTCTGTAGTCCCCACTCTCCTCACTGAAATCTCGCTCTTTATTCACCAGTCTCCTCACTGAAGTCTCGCTCTTTATTCCTCGTTCTCCTCACTGAAATCTCACTCTTTATTCTCTGCTCCCCTCATCAAAGTCTCACTCTTTATTCCCTGCTCCCCTCACTGAAATCTCACTCTTTATTCACCAGTCTCCTCACTGAAATCTCGCTCTTTATTCCCCACTCTCCTCACTGAAATCTCGCTCTTTATTCCTCGCTCACCTCACTGAAATCTCACTCGATTCCTTGCTCTCCTCACTGAAATCTCACTCTATTCCCTGCTCCCCTCACTGAAGTCTCGCTCTTTATTCACCAGTCTCCTCACTGAAGTCTCGCTCTTTATTCCTCGTTCTCCTCAATGAAATCTCGCTCTTTATTCCTCGCTCATCTCACTGAAATCTCACTCTTTATTCCTCGCTCATCTCACTGAAATCTCACTCGATTCCTTGCTCTCCTCACTGAAATCTCGCTCTTTATTCCCCACTCTCCTCACTGAAATCTCACTCTTTATTCCCCGACTCTCCTCACTGAAATCTCACTCGTTATTCTCCGCTCTCCTCACTGAAGTCTCGCTCCTTATTCCTCGCTCATCTCACTGAAATCTCAATCTTTATTCCCCACTCTCCTCACTGAAATCTCACTCTTTATTCTCCGCTCCCCTCACTGAAATCTCACTCTTTATTCTCCGCTCTCCTCACTGAAGTCTCGCTCCTTATTCCCCACTCTCCTCACTGAAATCTCAATCTTTATTCCCCATTCTCTTCACTGAAATCTCGCTCTTTATTCCCCACTCTCCTCACTGAAATCTCGCTCTTTATTCCCCATTCTCCTCACTGAAATCTCTCTCTTTATTCCCCACTCTCCTCACTGAAATCTCGTTCTTTATTCCCTACTCTACTCACTGAAATCTCGCTCTTTATTCCCCACTCTCCTCACTGAAATCTCACTCTTTATTCTCCGCTCTCCTCACTGAAGTCTCGCTCCTTATTCCCCACTCTCCTCACTGAAATCTCACTCTTTATTCCCTGCTCCCCTCACTGAAATCTCGCTTTTTATTCCTCGCTCTCCTCACTGAAATCTCGCTCTTTATTCCCCACTCTCCTCACTGAAATCTCGCTCTTTATTCCCTGTCATAATATCCACTCATGTATATAATGAGATGCAGACAGGCAGTGATTGACACACAGGATTGGATTAGATTGGATTTGTTTATTGTCACGTGTACAGAGGTACAGTGAAAAGTATTTTTCTGTGAGCAGCTCAACAGATCATTAAATACATGAGAAGAAAAGGGAATAAAAGAAAAATACATAATAGGGCAAGACAACATATACAATGTGATGCGCGATCAATTAAAATCGAAGATGAGGTTGTATCATAACTGAAGGCTTGAATAGACTAGATCTGTTCCCCAGCAGCTTCGGTACAGAATGAGGGCTGCTGGGACGGCATCTGTTCTTATAACCCGCCTGTCAGGGCGGAGCCACATACCAAACATCCAATGGCAAGCTGCTAGGCTTACCCAATGGTGTACAGAGTCTCGGGTACTGCAATACCTGATACTACCACACAATGTAACTACATAAGCACTGGCATCGGATGAAGTATACAGGGTGTAGTGTTAATGAGGTCAGTCCATAAAAGGGTCATTTAGGAGTCTGGTCACAGTGGGGAAGAAGCTGTTTTTGAGGCTGTTCGTGTGTGTTCTCAGACTTCTGTATCTCCTGCCCGATGGAAGAAGTTGGAAGAGTGAGTAAGCCGGGTGGGAGGGATCTTTGATTATGCTGCCCGCTTTCCCCAGGCAGCGGGAGGTGTAGATGGAGTCAATGGATGGGAGGCAGGTTTGTGTGATGGACTGGGCGGTGTTCACGACTCTCTGAAGTTTCTTGTGGTCCTGGGCTGAGCAGTTGCCACACCAGACTGTGATGCAGCCAGATAGGATGCTTTCTATGGTGCATCTGTAAAAGTTGGTAAGGGTTAATGTGGACAAGCTAAATTTCCTTAGTTTCCTGAGGAAGTATAGGCGCTGTTGTGTTTTCTTGGTGGTAGCGTCGACGTGTGTGGACCAGGACAGATTTTTGGAGATGTGCACCCCTAGGAATTTGAAACTGCTAACCATCTCCACCTCGGCCCCGTTGATGCTGACAGGGGTGTGTACAGTTCTTTGCTTCCTGAAGTCAATGACCAGCTCTTTAGTTTTGCTGGCATTGAGGGAGAGATTATTGTCGCTACACCACTCCACTAGGTTCTCTATCTCCCGTCTGTATTCTGACTCGTCGTTATTCGAGATCCGGCCCACTATGGTCGTATCGTCAGCAAACTTGTAGATGGAGTTGGGACCAAGTTTTGCCACACTGCCGTGTGTGTACAGGGAGTAGAGTAGGGGGCTAAGTACGCAGCCTTGCGGGGCCCCGATGTTGAGGACTATTGTGGAGGAGGTGTTGTTGTTCATTCTTACTGACTGTGGTCTGTTGGTCAGAAAATCGAGGATCCAGTTGCAGAGTGGGGAGCCATGTCCTAGGTTTTGGAGCTTTGATATGAGCTTGGCTGGGATTATGGTGTTGAAGGCGGAGCTGTAGTCAATAAATAGGAGTCTGATGTAGGAGTCCTTGTTTTCGAGATGCTCTAGGGATGAGTGTAGAGCCAGGGAAATGGTGTCTGATGTGGACCGGTTGCAGCGGTATGCGAACTGCAGTGGATCAAGGCGTTCTGGGAGTATGGAGGTGATGCGCTTCATGATCAACCTCTCGAAGCACTTCATTACGACTGAAGTCAGGGCCACTGGACGGTAGTCATTGAGGCACGTTGCCTGGTTCTTCTTTGGTACCGGTATGATGGTGGTCTTCTTGAAGCAGGTGGGGACCTCGGAGTGGAGTAGGGACATGTTAAAGATGTCCGCGAATACCTCTGCCAGCTGGTCCACGCAGGCTCTGAGTACATGATCAGGGATCCCGTCCGGGCCCGTCGCCTTCCGAGGGTTCACTTTCAGGAAGGCCAATCTGACTTTGGAAGCTGTGATGGTGGATATGGGTGAGTTATGGGCTGCTGGGGCACTCGCCAGTGGATTGTTGGTTACTTGCTCGAACCGAGCATAGAATGCATTGAGTTCATCGGGGAGGGGGGCGCTGCTGCCAGAGATACTGTTCGACTTCGCTTTGTAGCCCGTTATGTTATTTAATCCTTGCCACAACCGCCGAGAGTCTGTCTGTGACTCTAGCTTGGTTTGATATTCTCTCTTGGCATCTCGGATGGCTTTGCGGAGGTCGTACCTGGATTTCTTGTATAGGTCAGGATCGTCTGCCTTGAACGCCTCAGGTCTGTCCTTCAGTAGGGAGTCAATCTTGCGATTGAGCCATGGTTTCCGGTTGGGGGACGTACGTACTGCTTTCTTTGGCACGCAGTCGTCCACACGTTTGCTGATGAAGTCTGTGACGGTGGTGGCATACTCATTTAAGTTGGTCGCTGAGTTCTTAAATATGAACCAGTCCACTGTCTCTAAGCAGTCACATAAGAGCTCTTCTGTCTCCTCGGACCAGCACTGCACAACCTTCTTAGCTGGATTCTCCCGCTTGAGTTTCTGCTTGTATGCTGGGAGAAGGAGCACTGTCTTATGGTCTGATTTCCCAAAGTGCGATTGGGGGATGGAACGGTAGGCGCCCTTGATTTTTGAGTAGCAATGGTCAAGAGTGTTGTCACCCCTGGTTGGACAGGAGATGTGCTGGTGGAATTTTGGCAGTACACTCTTGAGGTTGGCCTTGTTGAAGTCTCCGGCCACGATGAACAAGGCCTCCGGGTGTTCTGTTTCGTAGTTGTTTATAACTGTGTATAGTGCGTCCAGCGCCTTCCTCACTTCTGCCTGGGGTGGGATGTAGACCGCTGTGATAATGGCTGAAGTGAACTCACGTGGAAGATAATATGGGCGGCACTTCAGGGTCAGATATTTCAGGTCTGGGAGCAGTAGGTTGCCAGAGTCGCCACATCCAAGCACCAGGAGGAGTTGATAAGGAGGCAAGCCCCTCCACCCTTCGCTTTGCCTGATGATGCCGTGCGGTCCACCCGGTGAATTGAGAAGCCTTCAGGTTGTATGGCACAGTCCGTATGCAACCTTCAGGTTGTATGGCACAGTCCGTATGCAACCTTCAGGTTGTATGGCACAGTATGGTAACACTTGGCAACAGGGCCAAGTGCTCATTTGGTCAATCGGATATTAAGTTCCTGGGTGACCACATCTCGCAGCAGGGCATGCGGCCAGATGCCGACAAGGTCTCGGCGATCAACGCCATGAAGACCCCGGAGGACAAGAAGGCGGTCCTCCGCTTCCTCGGGATGGTCAACTTCCTGGGGAAATTCATTCCCAATATGGCATCCCACACCACGGCCCTCCGCCACCTCGTCAAGAAGTCGACGGAATTCCAGTGGCTGCCCACACATGAAGCGGAATGGCGTGAGCTGAAAGCAAAGCTCACCACAGCCCCGGTTCTAGCATTCTTCGGCCCAACCAAGGAAACAAAGATATCGACTGATGCAAGCCTGGACGGCATTGGGGCGGTGCTCCTTCAGCGAGATGACTCCTCGTCCTGGGCTCCAGTGGCGTATGCCTCCAGGGCCATGATGCCCACTGAGCAACGGTACGCTCAGATTGAGAAGGAGTGTCTGAGCCTCCTGACAGGGATAGTCAAGTTTCCCGACTACGTTTACGGCCTGCCAAAATCCACGGTAGAAACGGACCACAGGCCTCTAGTCCATATAATCCAGAAGGATTTAAATGACCTGACACCTCGGTTACAGCGAATTCTTCTTTAACTACACCGCTATGCCTTCGAACTTGTCTACACGCCAGGCAAAGAGCTGGTCGTTGCAGATGCCCTATCCCCAGGTCCATTACCACACCATGTGAACAAAGTGACTTCATCTGCCACATAGAAGCACAAGTGCAGTTGTGTGCCACCAACCTTCCGGCCTCTGACGAACGGGTGGTCCAAATTCGTGAGGAGACGGCCAAGGATCCTCTGCTGCAGCTTGTGATGCAGCACCTTACCAATGGCTGGCCGAAGGGACAATGTCCCCAGTTCTATAACGTAAAAGACGACCTGACGGTGGTGGAGGGAATCCTTCTGAAACTCGACAGGATCGTTATTCCTCAAAGCATGCGGGCTATGGTGCTGGGTCAACTCCATGAGGGTCACCTTGGAGTCGGGAAATGCCGACGCAGAGCTCGGGAGGCGGTTTACTGGCCGGGCATTAACCAGGATTTTGCCAACACTGTCCTCAACTGCCCTACCTGTCAGAAGTTTCAAACGGCTAAACCCAAGGAAACACTGCAACAGCACGAGATCGTGACCTCTCCATGGTCCAAAGTAGGTATACACCTTTTTCACGCCAAGGGGCGTGACTACGTACTCCTGGTCGATACTTCTCCAGTTACCCAGAAGTGGTGAAACTGTCCGACCTCACGTCGAAGGCGGTCATCAAAGCCTGCAAAGAAACGTTCGCCAGGCAGGGGATACCGCTCACGGTAATGAGCGACAACAGTCCATGCTTTTACAGCCAGGAATGGTCTGATTTTGCACAGTCCTACAACTTCCATCACGTTACCTCCAGTCCCCACTACCCGCAATCAAACGGGAAGGCCGAGAAAGGGATCCATATTGTCAAGTGGTTGCTGTGCAAAGCTGCAGACTCAGGCTCCGACTTCAACCTAGCAATGCTGGCATACAGGGCAACCCCACTGTCCACTGGGTTGTCCCCAGCGCAGATGCTCATGAATTGCACTCTGAGGACCACAGTTCCAGCCATCCATGTTCCAGACCTTGACCACCTCACGGTACTACAAAAAGTGCAGCAGTCCCGGGCCCAACAGAAGGCCGTATATGATGCTCATGCCACGGATTTACCTGAGCTGGCTCCAGCCGATCATGTTCGCGTCCAGTTGCCTGAGGGCGATTGGTCAGCCACAGCTGTTGTTGTCAAATAAGTTGCCCCGAGGTCTTTCATTGTTCGCATGGCTGATGGCTCCCTGCTACGGCGCAACAGACGGGCATTGCGAAGAGTTCCATGCCCACCACCTGACCGAAGTGCCCCGCCGCGCACGAATCTTCCTCCGGACATACCCTACCACGAGGCCACCGATCTACCAGCAATCCTGCTGGCCCATGCGACCACCGCGATGGCAGCGATCCTGCCTATCCACGTGCAGGCGGCTCCTGATCCACCTCTGCGGCGATCGACAAGAATTCGTCGCCCACCACAAAGATTGAATCTGTCGACTTAACTTTTGTACATTTTGTGACTTCATCAATTTAACCTCTGTAAATATTGTTTCATTTGCCATGTCTCTGCGCTATCGACGCCTTCCTATGTATATACGTTCATTTAGACACCTTTTGTATATAGTCAGGCATATATACGCACACCTTACTTAGTATTTATTTATCTAAAAAAAGGGGGAGATGTCATAATATCCACTCATGTATATAATGAGATGCAGACAGGCAGTGATTGACACACAGGATGACCAGTAAACACACAACACAGTGCAGCCAATCACCAGACAGGACACCACTATAAAGCCAGAGGGCACTAAGTTTCCCGCTCTCTCGGGACCCAGCCACTGAGACAGTCAGAGTCCACGAGCTAGCAAGTGCGAACACCATGCAGTAGCTAGTAAGTCTGGTCAGGCTACTACAAGGTCTCCAGTCAGTTCAGTATAGTGTCGGCCCACAGCTGAATATGTAAATCAGTTCTATCGTTGAATAAAACAGTGTTGGATCTTCTCCAGTGTTAGACGTCTGTTTCTAGCTTCCCTGCATCGAGTGCAGTCCACATCGAACCTACCTGCCTAACATATCATTCTCCACTCTCCTCACTGAAATTTCGCTCTTTATTCCCCACTCTCCTCACTGGAATTTCGCTCTTTATACCCCACTCTCCTCACTGAAATCTCACTCTTTATTCCACACTCTCCTCAATGAAATCCCGCTCTTTATTCTCTGTTCCCCTCACTGAAATCTCACTGATTATTCCCCACTCTCTTCACTGAAATCTCACTCTCTATTCCCACTCTCCTCACTGAAATCTTGCTCTTTATTTCCCACTCTCCTCACTGAACATTCGCTCTTTATTCCCACTCTCCTCGTTGAAGTCACGCTCTTTATTCCCACTCTCCTCACTGAACATTCGCTCTTTATTCCCCACTCTCCACTCTGAAATCACGCTCTTTCTTCCCTGCTCCCCTCACTCAAATCTCGCTCTTTCTTCCCTGCTCCCCTCACTCAAATTCCGCTCTTTATTCCTCGCTCACCTCACTGAAATCTCATTCTTTATTCCCTGCTCTCCTCACAGAAGTCTCGCTCTTTATTCCTCACTCTCCTCGCTGAAATCTCTCTCTTTATTCCCTGTTCCCCTCACTGAAATCTCACCTCTTTATTCCCCTCTCTCCTCACTGAAATCTCATTTTTTATTCCTCTCTCTCCTCACTGAAATCTCATTTTTTATTCCCCACTCTCCTCACTGAAATCTCACTCTTTATTCCTCACTCTCCTCACTGAAGTCTCACTCTTTATTCTCTGCTCTCCTCACGGAAATCTCACTCTTTATGCCCCACTCTCCTCACTGAAGTCTTGCTCTTTATTCCCCGCTCACCTTGGTGAGTGAAATATAAGAGAATGGAAAGAATCATTGCATTTGACGGTGGTTCTAAACTCACAGCTCACCTGAGATGTAGACCTCATTACGGAATGTGATACAAGCAAACTCCACCCACTTCTTGTTCTCGCTCTCCATTTCCAACTCTGTGATGGGCAACTTGGCCACTTCCAGGCGACTTCGCCGGAGAGGATCCAAACAGGTCACTTCTGACACAAACCTCTCGTCCTTGGTGCAGCCGCCGATTATCATGAAGACTTCCGACTGGAACTCCTGCATCCTGGGTTTCGTCCTCTCTGAAATGATCTGCACCAATGAGAAAATAAAGGGTAAGTATCGGGGTCGAGTTATTCCTTTCTTCTGAATTATCCTGAACCAGCTTCAAGATCAGAAACTTTATTCTTTTCTGTCACACCAAGGTTTCAGGCTCAATCATTGAGCCGATCGCCACTGTTGCCTCAGGTGTTGGCACCAGGATGGGCCTCAGATGTCAGCCATGGCTCAGTGGGGGGAGTTAGAAAGTTGTGAGTTCATGTTCCAGGAGGTTGAGTACATAATCTTGGCTGGCAGCGAAATGCCAGTTTGAGGAAGTGCTGCATTGTCAGACGGTGCCAACTTCTAGATGAGATGTTAAGCTGAGATCTGTCTGCCTTTCTCAGGTGGACACCATGGGCGGGATTCTCCACTCCCGCGCCGAAGTGGCCGCGCCGTCGTGAACGCCGCAAAGGTTCACGACAGCGCGAAACGGCCCAGATCCCGACCGATTGAGGCCCTGACAATGGGCTAGGATCGGGGCCGCGTCATCTACACGCACCAGGCCTTGTCGCCCGCGTAAAGGCGGCGCCGCATAGGTGACGCGGCCGGCACCGCATAACTGGCGTCATCCGCGCATGCGCGGGTTGGCCGGCGCCAACCTGCGCATGCGTGGTTGCTGTCCTCTCTAAGTCCGCCCCGCAAGAAGATGGCGGACGGATCTTGCGGGGCCGCGGAAGGAAGGAGGTCCTCCTTCAGAGAGGACGGCCCGACGATCGGTGGGCACCGATTACGGGCCATGCCACTTTAAGGTACCCCCCGGTGCAGGATCCCCCCCCCCTCCCCCCCCCCCTCCACCCCCCCACCCCCCCGCAGGCTGCCCCCCCAGCGTTCACGCACCGTTCACGACGGCAGCGACCAGGTGTGGACGGCGCCGAGAGGAACCCGCCGTTTTGGCCTGGCCGCTCGGCCCATCCCGGCCTGAGAATAGCGGGGGTGCCGGAGAATCGCCATTTTGGGTGTGTCCGGCGATTCTCCGGCCTGCGGCCCGCGGAACTCGACGGGGCTGTTCCCGCCGCTTGGGAGAATCGCGGGAGGGCGTCGGACCAGCGTCCCGGGAAATTTTGGCGGCCCAGGCGATTCTCCCAACCGGCGCGGGAGTGGAGAATCTCGCCCCATGATCTGAGGGCACTCTTTTGAAGAGCTGCATGGGGAGTTTCCCAGATGTTATAAAAACAGAAAGTGTTGGAAATTCTCAGCCAGTCTGGCAGCATCCGTGGAGAGAGGAGTTTCTGTTTCGAGCCCAGCATGACTCTTTTCTGAACTGACAAAGAGCCATATTCAACTCAACAGGCTATCATTGGGTGGGATTCTGTAAAGGTCCCACATGGAGACTGATCAGGAAGGTAAAAGTCCACGGGATCCAGGGCAATTTGGCAAATTGGATCCAAAATTGGCTCAGTGGCTGGAGGCAGAGGGTGATGATCAAAGGTTGTTTTTGTGATTGGAAGCCTGTGCCCAGTGGTGTTCTGCAGGGATCGGTGCTGCATCCCCTGCTGTTTGGAGTGTGCATTAATGATGTAGATGTGAATGTGGGGGGTATGATCAGTAACTTCGCAGATGACACGAAAATTGGTGGTGTGGTAAATAGTGAGGAGGAAAGCCTTAGATTACAGATATAGATGGGTTAGATAGGCAGAACAGTGGCAAACGGAATTTAACCATGAAAAGTGTGAGGTGATGCATTTTCGGAGAACTAACAAGGCAACGAAATATACAATGGACGGCAGGATGCTAGGAAGTATAGAGGATCAGAGAGATCTTGCGGTGTGTGTCTCTAGATCCATGAAGACAGCAGGGCAGGCAGATAAGGCCGCTAAAACAACCCCAGCCTATCAAGCTTCATGCCCCAAGTGTCATTGTGGACGGAATTCTCCCGCTGTTCACGCGGCGGGATTCTCTGGTTCCTGGGGTAGCACACCCCTGCCCATGGATTTCCTGGTGGCGTGGGGAGGTTTCAATGGGAAACCCCCATTGACAGCAGTGGGAGTCGGGAATCCCACCGCCATCAAACGGGGTGCCAAAATTCTCCGACCTGGCTGGCAGCGGGGCGGACTCACAATGGAGAATCCCAACGTCATTTTCCCTCCTTTGATTCAGTGATGATTTTGTGCCTTGAGTACGTTCCTCTGAAGTGCTTTAGGACATTTTACTACATTACTGGTTCTATCTAAATGCAAGTGGTTGATGGGATATCAGGCAATTACCTATGTCACCATAACTAATACAAGACAAATGTAATGCTTGTAAAACATATATATTCCTCTGGTGCAGTATTGAGGACAGTGCAATTAGCAAAGGAGGCACTGGGCAGCACGTGGTGCAGTGGTTAGCACTGGGACTGCGGCACTGAGGACCCGGGTTCGAATTCCAGCTCTGGGTCACTGTCCGTGTGGAGTTTGCACATTCTCCCCGTGACTGCGTGGGTTTCACCCCCACAACCCAAAGACGTGCAGGTTAGGTGGATTGGCCACGCTAAATTGCCCCTTAATTGGAAAAAAATATATAATTGGGTACTCTAAATTTATAAAGAAAAAGGAAAGGAGACACTTCCCTTAAAAAGATTAAATGTGTCTCTCCACCTCGATTAACAGGGAACATAGATGGGGCGAGAGATGAGGCTGGGGATGGAAACCTTGTTTTGAGGTCAATAGTTGAAACTGTTGTATAAAGGGTACTTATTTCAGCACAGTCCATAGAATACCTATGGTGCAGAAGGAGGTCATTTGGCCCATCGAGTCTACACCAACCCTTTGAAAGAGCACCTTACCTAGACACACTTCCCCTCCCTTTCACAGTAACCCTACCTAACCACAGCAAGGGACAATTTATTGTGGCCAATCCACCTAACCTGCACATCTTTGGACTGTGAGAGGAAACCCACGCAGACACAGGGAGAGCGCACAAACTCCACAGAGACAGTCACTCAAGGTCGGAATTGATTTGGGGTACCTGGCGCTGTGAGGCAGCAGTGCTAACTGCTACGGTGACAAGGTGCCCCACCAATTCACTCAAAATGACTCAGATGAGCTGTTTGTAGATTTTCCCTCTCACATGAACCACATCAGAGATTTCTGTCAGTACTTAACCTCACACAGTGTCTATTCTCTTCATTTGCTCTCCCCTCCCTTTCACCCTCATGCTCCATTTACTGTCTGCAAGAACTCCCCCCCCCAAAAGATCTCTCACACTGCACTGCACCCTGCAAATCGGAATACCGACCATTAAGCAGTTTCACCGAGACGCTCCCACATGCGCGGAAACTCTGGCATCCAGAGCGGGCAGCAAATGTTTTTCCCTAACAGGTCTTCCACGAGACAGCTCTAATTGTGTTGTTCCTCTGGCACTGTCCAGCCGCATTAACTTTATTTGTACCCCAACTCTTATATCATCCCCCACAAGAAAAGAAAACAGATTGCCTTTTCTCGCCCACCCCAGGAATATGTCCGACAACCTTCATCCTGCATAACAAGGTGAATACCAAGGTGATTGGCCAGTTGGAGTGTGCCACCATGTTCCGTGCAACGGACAGCTGAACTTGTTAATCAAAGCAAGTCAAATTTGGTCTCTGGGCAGTTGAAATCCTCCCAGCACTCCCAATGCCATATAGTTTAACAGGCAGTGATGGTAGATCTGGCTTGTTCTTATGGTAAACACCCTTTTCACTGCTTTAATTGTTTCAAGGCCACATTGCCTCTCCAAGGAGTTGGGTGGGTGGGTATGAGAGTGATTGACAGTGATAAGGGCCAATCACAAAGGCCCAAGCGGAGTACAGCTGCAGGATAGGGTCCCCCTTGTCCTCACTTTCCACACCACCAGTCTCCACAACCAAACGGTCAACCTCCATCATTTAGCCAGCTCCAGCATGATGCTACCACAAAACACATCTTCCCGTCACCCCAGCTGACAGCATTCCACAGGGACTGCTCCCTACATTACACTCTGGTCCTCTTCTCTATCATCCCAACTCCTCATTCCCCTCCCACGGCACCTCCGCTTGCAATCACAGAAGGTGCCACACCTGCCCCTTTACCTTCTCCCTCCTCACTGTTCAAGGCCCCAAAACAATCCTTGCAGCTGAAGCAGCATTTCACTTGCACCTCTTTCAATTTGCTCGACTGTATTCACTGCTCCCAATATGGTCTCCTTCACATTCAGGAAACTAAATGCAGACTGGGTGACCACATTGCAGAACGCATTCGCTCAAATCGCAAGCATGACCCTAATCTTCCTGTCTTTACTATTTTAACTCAGCACTTTGCTCTCATACCCACATGTCCCATCCTTAGCCTGTTGCAATGCTCTAGTGAAGCCCAACACAAACCAGAGGAGTAGTATCTCATCTTCCGATTAGGCACTTTACAGCCCACAGGACTCAACATTGAGTTCAAGAATTTTAGACTCCGACCTTTCTCCTCCATCTCAATTTTCTTTTAATATCCCAAAACATTTTTTGTCCCAATGAAAAAATTAATTCTTCCCCTCCCCCTCAGGGCCATCTGTCACTTGTTCTTCAGTTTTGCTTTCATTGAACACTGACTTTACTCTCCTAGTTCCCACCGATCACTGACCTTCTACTCTGCTTCAGCTGATCCACTCCCTTTTCCACCATACATAATCCATCACATTTCTCCCTCGCTTTAACTCTGAAGAAGAGTCACATGGACTTGAAAAGTTAACACTGCTGGGTATATTCCAGGAGCTTTGTCATTACGTTACCTCCCACCTTCAACTGCCCCTCCCCCAGACTCCTGCCATTGGTCACCAACATGTCAATGCCAAGGCTTTTCAACATGCTCCAGTTGTTGCTTTTGAGGCCTTCCTGGATTTATATCTTGACATTTTTGAGGCCTCGCTGATTTTCAGGCCTCGATAGTTTTGAGGCCTCGATGGTTTTGAGGCCTTGCTGGTTTTGAGGCCTTGCTGGTTTTGAGGCCTTGCTGGTTTTGAGGCCTCGCTGGTTCTGAAGCTCACCTGGTTTTTTTGCCCACAAGACTGCATTATCCATATTTGGATACTTTATTGTCCACGGCACAGAATGAAAACCATCTGTTAAACCCAGGAAACCAGATATTTATTGTCCCACAGATATCAGGATACATAATGGAGTCTGCTCAAAAAACACATACTCTGGACAAGATTCAGCAGGGACAGCCCAAAGTGGGAGAAGGAGAATATAATCAGGAGTGGGGATAGCATCCAGGAGCACTACTAACCAATTGGCTAAGGTCTTCATAGAATCATAGAATTTACAGTGCAGATGGAGGCCATTCAGCCTGTCGAGTCTGCACCGGCCTTTGGAAAGAGCACCCTACCCAAGCCCACACCTCCATCCTCTTCCCATAACCCAGTAACTCCACCTAACCTTTTTGGACACTAAAGACAATTTATCATGGCCAATCCACCTACACTGCACATCTTTGGACTGTGGGAGGAAACCGGAGCACCCGGAGGAAACCCACGCAGACACGGGGCGAGCGTGCAGACTCCGCACAGACAGTGACCCAAGCGGGAATCGAACCTGGGACCCTGGAGCTATGAGGCAACAGTGCTAACCACTGTGTTACCATGCCGCAGCTGTTCGACCTCAGACCTGTCCTGAGGTTCATTTAAACACAAGACTAAGCTATTGTTGTCCTATTACTGTATTTTGTCCCCGAATGGCCTCCTGCCAGCAGTAACAGCTCTTGTCTCCTGTGTTGTACCAAGTCCAGGTTTATTTGCTCCCGGTTTTGCTGGATCTTCTCCACCTCTTCGTAACCCTTTTCCCAGCAACTAATAGCTCCATGATTTACCCACATATGTTAGTGCTGCTGAGACGACAGATAAGCCTCAAGGATCACCACGACTTGCACCATTTTACGGGCAGGGATCATACACACAGAAACATGGTTCAACGTCTGTGTTGGGTTGCTGCCAAGAGACAGAAGAAGCAGTGTAGTGATATATCTTTCAGCAAAAATAAACTGGGTCTAAAATATCCCTGGGTATGTTCATGAAACTGAGCTCTTTTAATGACATTCTTTAACACCAAATAATTTGCACATCCAAAAATAGGAACGGAGATGAAGACTCAATGAATGTGGTATTGCATTTATCTTCTCAAGATAACCCAACCCATTATGCCCTTTTATCACTTATTTCCACTTGCTGTACTTTCCCCTCCTAATATATCCCTATAACCTTCTGTCTCTCGTTCTGTCTCTCTCTCTCTCTTACAGATAATGGGGGACAAGTTGGTCTATGTTGGCTGTGATCGTACGGCCTTGTCATGCTTAACTCAGTGTCGCGACAAGGCTGGTAAATCTCGTGAGAGGCCTCTTGCGAGATTTACAATGCTCGGGATGCTTCGCGAGGTCTAACGAGAAATCGCGAGACATCACGATCTGGATCTGGATCCTGCATATTTAAGTGTGCAGTTAAGCTCACTTAAATATGTTCGCACTGGAGCCTCCCAAGGCACTGGATAGAACGCCTGCGCCTCGGAGACCTCGCCTCCAGTGCCACCTGGGCCAGGGGGTAGACTGGCAGTGCCAAAGTGTCCAGGTGGTAGGTTGCCCATGCTGGAGATTGGACCCAAGGGTGCCCTGTCCTTATGAGGTGGGGTGAGGGAGACTCAAGGACCCACTAATCAACAAGTTGGGGCATGGCGGTGGGGGGGGGTATCCAGAAGACCCGGTGGGGGGGCCGTGAGATTGGGGCACCATCTAAAAATGGCAGCCCGATCTCTTCCTGTACTGACAATCAGGCTCAGTGTGGCCTCAGCAGGGCTTTCCTCACTTGAGGCCCCCCAAAAAAGCCCAGTTTAATAGCAGGGTCACAGTGCCGAGAAACACCCCGCTAAACATGCCCAAAATGGGCCTCTGCTTTTCCCCCCCATTAAACACCCATTATGTCTGGTTAAAGATGTAAAATGATTGCAACATATACCAATTTTTGGGTGCAAGGTCCTACGCCCAATATGCCTGACCGGCATGCCTGCTGCTTTGTTGATCTCCATTGTTTTTAGGTGTCCCTTTAATTGGACCAATTTAAATATGCAAAGATAAGTCCTAAGTATGTCTCAGGACCCTTCTGCAATATTTGTCCAAATCTAGGTGAGTGTGCACCATATATGTTCCAATTTTTTTCCCCCAGTTTCACAATGGTCTAACCAGTGATCTTTTAGTTTGGTTCTTGTAATAACCCCCGTGAGACCCAAGGGGACGACCCACTTGATGTTCCCATGGGGCTCGTGGAATACGAGCTCCCCCAATGAGGGGCTGAGGTCCAACAGCGGGGCTGGTTAAAACCCACCGATAAAAGCCAGGCAGGAAGGGAACATGCATCTTCGGATGGTCCTGCCTGGGGCTAGATGTATTCCCTGCCTCAAAGCAGCATTGCTTTCGTTTGTTGACTGAACCTTTCTATTTAAATCCTTCTCGGTACTCCTGTGACTCATCGTTCTGCAGATGTTAGGAGGTGAAGTGAGAAAATGATTAAGTGAGGATAGCTTGATGTGAGCAGAAGGCATTACGGGTGAGTGTGATGAGAATTTCCAAAGTTGCAATGGGGCAAACTCGTTGGAGGATAATGGAAAAGTATAACAATGAGCTCATCGTGATCATGTAAAAAATGTTAGAGCAATTTTCGGACGGAGAACTGAAACTATCTGATACAAATAAGGTTAGAACAAGAAATAAACAAAGGGAGCAGTTGAGGGGGTGTCAAACATGTTGGAGGAAGAACACACTGGGTATGAGATGGAAATACAGTCAAAATGGAAAAGCTATGTGTGCTGGATAAACTGAATTTGTGGGTTCAGGTTCGTGGATTAGAGCCCCCCCCAAAAAAACGCATAATGTATTTGAAAATCATTTGGATTCCAGGAGGTTTTGAATATCAAAGCAAGGTAGTTAGAGTCCTTTCAAATCTCAGGGTGGGGAGCCTCACCTCTGAAAGCAAGAATTGGTCAAACTTCAATATTGATTGAGTAGGAGGACAGTTTGTAGTTTCCTGAATCTGCCGTCTCAGCCGTGCGTTTTGCCCACTGGGAGCAGCAGGGAATCGGGCCCACGCATACTGTGAATCTCGGCCTAATATTTCTCACAACTCTGCACAGAAATACAGGTGCAAAAATTCCCCCAGAGAACTGAAGACCCAATGAAACTGGAAATCTTGCTTTATATTCCTTGGGGATGAGGCCGCACGAGGTGGAAGGGAAATCTGGTTAAAATGTTTGAAACACTGGAGGGGACTAGTAGGCTATGTGGGCCTGGCCCCATTAGAGTTAAGGTCAAGGCAGTTAAAAGGCACTCCAAAGGTTTCACCAAGCTGCTCGACTGTAGGGGGCATCACTTTCAGGCCCAAACCTTTACTCAACTGTCAAGTGCATAAACACACTTTGAGGGATTCACCAGAAAAAAAGTGGCTTTTCCACACTTTGGAAGTCACCTATTGCTCAGTTGATATCAGTTTATGTTGAAGCAGGGTTGTCTGTACTGTCTGCCCCAGCAGCACATTGGGCAGTGTCTTTTATCAGGCGAACCATCGAGAGAGTTCATTCTTCGCCACCTCGACTGACTGAATCCAACTATCAGACCAGTGGTAGCTCAGAATCAGAAGGATCTGGGTTCAAGTCCCAGTCCAGCACCTTCAACACACAATCCAGGCTGAGACTGCAGTACTGAGGGAGTGCTACACAGTCAGATTAGATCTTTCAGACTAGGTATTAATCTGAGTCCCCTCTATCCTCTCAGATGGACATGAAAATCCCAGGGTACTGTCTCAAAGAAGAGCAAAAGAATTCTCCCCCACCATCCTTGTTCAATATTCATTGCTCAACTATCACTAAAACAGATTAACTGGTCAGGTTTCTCACTGCGAGACACCAATTGGCTTCCACGATTCCCTACATTAAAACAGTGACTCTATGTCGTTGATTACAAGGCACTTTGGGATGCCCCTGACATTGTGTAAATGCTATAAAAATTGCAAGTTCTTGACTTCCGGTGGCGGCCATGGTGTGAGTGGTTGCATATTTGGTGGCTCCTGCTAGTGGTGTTTTTTTTCTTGACCTTTTCCCCGGTGAATAGGTGGATGTGTGGAGGAAAAAAGGTGCAGGAGTGCTGGTAGGAAAGAGTGTTCCACCAGTGCATGGAGCTGAGAACCAGAAGCAGTCGCAAAAGAGGGGAACAGATAGTAAAAGCTGGTGTGATGCCAGTGACACGCCTGGAGATGGCAGAGGGGCAGGGAGCGGCCCTGCTGGCTCAGTGGTCAATGGAGCAGCTGGTGGGCTTCCTGAACGGGACGTTCACCCAGCAACGAAAGGAGACAGGGCAGTGGACCCGATTAAGGCGGTGATCGGCCGCGTGGAGACGAAGCTGGATGCCCAGGGTCCGGCGATCCAGAAGATGGAGGGGTCGCGGGGGAACACAAGGTGTAACTCGCCTCGATGGCAGCGGAGTTGGGGGTTGATGCGGGATCAGCAGAGGCGGCTGCAAGAGAAGGTTGAGGACCTGGAGCATCGGTGGCGCAGGCAGAATCTAAGAATCGTGAACCTGCCGGAGGGAAGCGAGGGAGCAGATCAGATGCCGGCGCATATGTGGGGAAGACGTTGGAGAAGCTGCTGGGATCACACGACCTCTGGAAGTGGGTCGAGCGCACAGGGCGCTAATGAGGAAGCCGCAGGGGACTGAGCCGCCGAGGGCGACGGTGCTGCAATTGCACCGATTCCTGGACAAGGAGTGGATCTTGAAGTGGGCCGGGCAGATGTGGTGCTGCACCTGGGAGAGCAGTGAACTTCGAGCATATCAGAACCTGGGTGCAGAGATGGCCAAGAGGAGAGCGAGCTTTAATAAGGTCAAGCCGATGCTCTTCAAGAAGGGGGTGAAATTTAGGATTCTGTACCTGGTGCGCTTGTGGGTGACCTATGAAGGCCGGGAACTGTATTTCGGGACGCCGGACGAGGCGATGGAGTTTGTCAGAGACAATGGACTGGCAGGGAAGGGGGACATTGAATTTTGGAGGAGATTTGGCACTGTGTTTCTGGGGTTGGGTTGGGTCACTGTGATACTGTGTTTGGGACCACTGTTTTGCTTTGGGTTTGATTCTGTTCTTTGGTGGGGGATGGGGGGTTTGTTCTCTTTGATTGGGTCTGGGGTGGGGTTGCTTTGTTTGCACTAGCAGGATAGCTGAGCGGGGGGGGTAGGGAAATCGGGGGGGGGGGGTAGGATGCTAGGCACCATGGGCAGGGGCTACCAGGCTAGCTGGGAGGGCTAGTTCACGGAAGCGCAGTTGGGGGTGAGCAGGTGGTTAGTGGGGGTTTGGGATTGTTGTTTTGGGGGCTTGGTGGGGGGGAGGGGGGATAAACTGCTGACAGCGGTAGGAGGTGGATTGATAACAGTGGGTACCCGAGGACGGGCCTGAGGAGGTGCAGGACGCGGACTGGAGGGGATGCCGGTGATATTAGTGAACATCTATGCTCCGAACTGGGACAACGTCGAATTTATGAGGCGGTTGCTGTGGAGGATCCCCGACCTGGACTTGCATCGGCTGGTCATGGGGGAGGATTTAGTTTGGTTCTGGATCCGAGACTGGATCCGTCGGGTTCGAGGTCGGGGAGGGTGTCGGCAGCAGCGGAGGAGCTAAGGGGGTTCATGGAGCACATGGGGCGGGAGGGTGGATCCGTGGAGATTTTGGAGACCGAGGGCAAAGGAATTTTCATTCTTCTCCCATGTACACAAGGTGTACTCCCGAATAGACTTTTTGGTTTTTGATAGGAAGCTGCTGGCAGGGGTGGTGGATGTTGAGTACTCGGCAATAGTGGTGTCGGACCATGCCCCGCACTGGGTGGACCTGCAGGTGAGCTGAGGGGGGGGCGGCAGCGCCCACAATGGAGGTTGGACGACCGGTTGTTGGAGGAGGTGTGAGGAAGCCCATCTGGGGATATATGGAGATTAATGATACAGAGGAGGTCTGGGCAGGTAAGGTATGGGAGGCACTAAAGGCAATGGTCAGGGGGAAGTTTATTTCGATCCGGGCACGTAGGGAGAAGGCGATGCGGGTGGAGATAGAAAGGCTAGTGGAGGAAATCCTGCAGCTGGATAGGAAATATGCGGAGGTCCCGGAGGTGGGGGTGCTAAAGGAGCGGCAGAGGCTGCAGATGGAGTTTGGGCTTCTATCTACGGGAAAGGTGATGGGACTGTTGAGAAGGGTGAGAGGGGCGGTGTATGAGTATGGGGAGAAGGCGAGCAGGATGTTAGCACACCAGTTGAGGAAGCAGGACGCTGCGAGGGTGATCGAGAAAGTAAAGGACGCAAGAGGGAATATGGTATAGGACCCGGCGGCGGTGAATGGGGTGTTTAGAGTTTTTATAGCAAGCTGTACGAACCAGAACCTCCAGCCGGGGCAGAAGTGATGTGGCGGTTTTTCGAGGTGTTGGAGTTCCCGAAGGAGCTGCTGGAGGGCCTGTGGACCCCAATTGGGCTGGTAGAAGTGGTGGAGGAGCTGGAGGCAATGTAATCGGGCAAGGCCCCGGGGCCAGATGGGTACCCAGTGAAATTTTATAAGACGTTCTCGGGGGTATTGGGGCCGCTGCTGGTGAGGGCTTTTAATGAGGCAAGGGAGCTGGGAGTGCTCCCCTCAACATTGTCGCAGGCTTCGATCTCCCTCATTTTAAAGCGGGACAAGGACCCGGAACAAGGTGGGTCATACAGACCGATCTCTCTGCGAAATGTAGATGCCAAACTATTGGCTAAGATCTTGGCCTCGAGAACAGAAGGTTGTATCCCAGGGGTGATAGGGGAGGACCAGTTGGGGTTTGTGAAGGGGAGGCATCTGGCGGCCAACATCAGGAGGCTACTCAATGTGATCATGATGCTCCAGAGGGACGAGAGGTAGACGTGGTGATCACCACGGACGTAGAAAAGGTCTTTGATCGAGTGGAGTGGGACTATTTGTGGGAGGTCATGGGGCGGTTTGGGTTTGGGCAGGGCTTTGTGGACTGGGTCCGGTTGTTATACAAGGCACCGGTGGTGAGTGTGCGGCTGGACCAGGTGAGTTCAGATTATTTCAGGCTGCACTGGGGGACGGGTCAGGGTTGCCCACTCTCCCCACTACTGTTTATTCTGGCTATAGAACCATTGCCGATGGCGCTGAGTGTCAGGGGATCTGGCAGGAGATAGTCCAGGGGGCTGGGAGGGGAGGGGGGGGGGCGGGGGGGGAAGGGGGGGGGGGGGCTGGAGGGATTTAGAGATACTAGAGGAATTCGGCCAGTTTTCGTGATATAAATTGAATATGGGCAAGTGCAAGGTCTTTGCGATCCAGGCGAGGGGGCAGAAGAGATTGGGGCGATGCCGTTCAAGGTGGTAGGGAGGAGCTTTCGGTATTTGGGCATCCAGGTGGCGTGGGAATGGGAGCAGCTGCACAAGCTGAATCTTGGTCGGTTTTGGTAGAGCAGATGAAGGGGGACTTTTGGAGGGATTCGCTCCCAGCAGTCATTGGTAGGGAGGGTGCAGACAGCGAAGTTGACGGCTCTTCCAAGGTTCCTGTCCGGCTTTCAGAGCCTACCAATTTTTATCCCCAAGGCGTTCTTTAAAAAAGCGAATGCGGTGATCTTGGGGTTTGTATGGGCAGGTAAAACCCAGCGGGTGAAGAGGGTTTTGCTGGAGTGGGGACGAGGGGGGCGGGGGTTGGCTCTTCCGAACTTTATAAATTATTATTGGGTGGCGAACATAGCGATGGTCAGGAAGTGGGTAGTGGAGGATGGTCGATTTGGGAGCAGGTAGAGGCGGCCTGATGTAGGGGCACGAGTGTAGGGGCACTGTTAACGGCACCTCTGCCGTTCGCGCCGGCCAGGTACGCCACAAGCCCGGTAGTAGTGGCAGCCCTGAGGGTTGGGGACAGTGGCGGGAGCACATTGGGCTGGAGGGGGAGTCGGTGTGGGCACCGATATGTGGTAACCGCCAGTTCGCTCCCGGGGGTCTGGATGGGGGGTTTCGGAGGTGGCAGCGGGCGGAGATCGAGGGATTTGGAGATCTTTTTATCGATGAGGGCTTCCCGAGCTTGGAAGAGTTTGAGCTGTCAGGTGAGAATGGGTTCCGGTATCTGCAGGTGAGGGACTTTGTGCGGAGGCCGGTTTCGACCTTCCCCCACCTGCCGCCCCAGGGGCTACAGGACAAGGTGGTGTCGAGAGCAGGAGTGGGGGAGGGGAAAGTTTCAGAGATCTACAAGGAACTGATGGAGTGGGAGGGAGCCCCGATTGGGGAAGTGAAGTGAAAATGGGAAGAAGAGCTGGGTGTGGAGTTGGAGGCTGGATTATGGGAGGAAGTCCTGAGGCGAGTCAATGCATCCTCGTGGTCCACAGGGCGCACATGACTGCGACCTGGATGAGCAGGTTCTTTGAGAAGGTGGAGGATAGGTGTGGGCACAGTACGGGTAGCCTGCGAGCCACGTCCATATACTTTGGGCATGAAGGTTTTTTGGCAGGGGTTTGCTGACGTCATGTCAGAACTATTAAAGGTGAAGGTGGCGATCTTTGGTGTGTCGGAAGATCCGGGAGCCCAGGGGGTGAGAGAGGCCGACGTCCTGGCCCTTGCCTCTCTGATGGCCTGGAGACGGATCCTACTTGGATGGAGGGACTCAAAACCCCCGAAGTCGGGGGTATGGGTGAGCGACATGGTGGGGTTTCTCAAACTAGGGAAAATCAAGTTCACCTTGAGGGGATCGCTGCAGGGGTTTGCTCGGAGGTGGCAGCCATTCATCGACTTCTTCGAGAAAAATTAAGCTGTCAGCGGGCAGGAGGGGGGGAGGGAAAGGGGGGCATGGGGGGTTGAATAAGGTTAGGAAGACCAGTGGAAAGGGGGGCTGGGGAAGGAAGTCCTGTTTGTGTAAGCCATGTTGGCTGGGGTTTGTTATTGGGTGGGGGTCTTGTTTATCTTGTTTTGTTCCCTTTGATACCTGGTGGTTAAATTGTTAAAATTATAAATGCCTTAATAAAATATTTTCTAAAAAAGAATTGCAAGTTCTTTTTCCACATCTAAGCAGCACAAACTAGCAAAATCTGAAAGAAAAGGTTGGAATGATTAATCCAATAGGCTGACCTCATTTCCCGACAGGTGGTACATCCTGGCTTCTTGCAGCAAATGGAACACCTCTGGGTTCTGCCGAACAATTTCATCGCCTTCCACTTGCTCCACAAAATACCAGGGGTCCAGGAGAGGCAGGCGGACGTGCTTGAGGACCTGGAACAGCTGAAGCCGCCTCTCTGGCTCTCGGTGGCGCACCCAACGGGTCACCGTCTCGAACACCTGCTCCTCGTCCGTGACGTAGAGCTCGTCGCTTCTGAGGATATCTGACAGGATCTCCGCCGGCAGCTCCAGGAACTCCTCGTGAGTCAGCACCTGAGGGAAGTTCTGTATGATGTAATTCTCGACGCGCCTCCGCAGGTTGTCCAGGGCGTGTGTGTCGGCCAGCCTGAGGATCCCCACGCAGTTATCCGGGTGCAGCGCTTCCATGAGGAAGCTGGCGCAGGCATCCACCATCCGCGGGAACTGTCAGACAAGGAAATAGGCACAAGGTCAGTGTAGTATAAGAGTCTGACATATATTAGGTTAATGTAGGACTGAGTACACACAATGATGTAAGAGACACATGACCCTGATCCAGGGTCAGTGTTGTGTTGAGCAGAGATGTGTATAGACCGAAGCATGGAGACAGCTTCTAGGCTGTACATGGGCAAATAGTTCTAGCCATTAATAAAGACTCACAGTAAACCTACAGAAAACTATGGAGACTTCTTTAAGAGATACCGATCTGTAATCAACACCCTTCCAACAGTCAGTAGTCACAAAAAGCACCTCTCCGCCCCTCCCGCCCCCTCACTGTCTCTTCGGTTTTCTGTTCCTGCCTCTCCCTCATATTGAGGTGGCACTGTGAGTATCGGAAGACGAAGTGACCATGGGTTGTATCACAGCCAAACCCAATCTTGATGTCCACACAAGTATAATAGGAGTCACCAGTTCTGCAGGTGTTTTTTCCATAATCATAGGGCACTGAGGCCAAATGTAGCAGCCCTAGCACGACCTCTCTATCTCCCACCCCACCTCAATCCGGCACCGAGATCACCAAAGTAAAGTTTTGTTTATGAGAGCACCAACAAACGAACCAGTGGGCTAGGCTTCGAAAAAAAATAAGGTCCTACTTTCAGTATCTCAGGATGTCCCAAAGCACGTTACCACCATTAAAATAATTCTTGAAGACGTGTCACTCTTAGGATGTGGAAAACCCCAATTTAATGTCCGTGTTTGGGAAAGTGAGTGTTGACAAGCTCATGAACCGAACGCACGCATCCATTTTCAACGTGTGCATGGATTTCTCGTCTCATATGTCAGCTTGGCTCATTGCTAGCACTATTGTCTCAGAGAGAGAAGGTTGTGGGATCATAGCCTCAAACATGAACTTTAATGAATTAATCTGGGTCAACATTCACCAATTCAGTACAGAGGGAATGCTGCACTGTCGGAGTTGTCACCTTTGGGATAAGACATTAACCTGAAGCTCAATGTGTCCTCTCAGAGGACGGTGAAAGATCACTTTTATGAAGGGCAGGGAATTCTCCAGTTTCCTGTCAAGTACTTATCGCTCAACTCAAACCACCAAAAAATATAAATGCCCATTTCCCTCATTGCTGTGAGTGGAATCTTTCTGGTCAAAAATTGGCTGCACATTCAGTAAAGCAACAGAAACTACACTTCAACTTACAGTTTTGGCTCAGTGTAACCTTCCTGGATCTGGGTTTGAAGGTCCCACTCCATAGACCAGGCTGCTACATCGCTGCAGAGCTGATGGAGTATTGTACTGTCGCAGGTTATATCTTTCCAATGGGACATTAAACTGAGGCTCTGTCAGATCTCTCAAATGCAGAGATCCCTTACCGCTCTTTGAAGGACATTTATCCCCAGTGTCTGAGCCGATATTCATCCCTCAGACAACAATGCTAATGGAGGCTCCACGACCAATGAAAGTAAAACAGTTTGGGTGGGATTCTCCGGCCGCATCCGCCCGGCGACCAGGGAATCCTGCCCGAGGTCAATTGACTTCTCCATTGTCCACGGCTCGCGTTTTTGCGGCGGGCGGGTCAGGAGAATCCAGCCCTTAAGATCATTCCTAGGAATAATTAACAACTATAGAAAATTTGTATCAAATCTAGTAACCCTACTCAAACTGTTATTGTGCGGGAAACAAGCTTGGCATTGGATTCCAGAGTGCGAAAAAATATACCAGTCAGCTAAACATGTACTAAAGAAGTCAGAGTTGTTGGTACATTTCAACCAAAAGTTACCATTATAACTTGCATGTGATGCTTCAGTGTATGGTGTTGGAGCAGTGGCGTCTCATATACTACCTTCAGAGGAAAAGAGATCAATAGCTCTTGCATCACATACATAAACAAGTGCTGAATCAAACTATGTTCAGTTGGAGAAGGAGGCACTGAGTATTATTTTTGGTGTGGGAAAATTTCACCAACACCTCGATGGTCATCATGTCACACTATTGACAGATCACAGGCCGGAACAGCTTTTTTGGGCCACACAAAGGTATTCCTTCATTGGTAGCAAGTAGACTCCAATAAAGGTCTTTTCACAGAATCACAGAATCTACAGTGCAGAAGGAGGCCATTCGGCCCATCGAGTCTGCACCGGCCCTTGGAAAGAGCACCCCACTTAAGCCCACACCTCCATCCTAACTGAGTAACCCAGTAACCCCACCTATCTTGTTTTGGACACTAAGGGCAATTTAGTATGGCCAATGCACCTAACCTGCACACCTTTGGACTGTGGGGGGGAAACCAGAGCACCCGGAGGAAACCCACACAGACACGGGGAGAACGTGCAGACAATCCTCCCATAATCCAAAGATCTGCAGGCTGGGTGGGACCATGCTAAATTGTCCCTTATTGTCGAATGGTGTGCAGGTTAGGTGGGGATTATGGGGTTACGCAGATAGAGCAGGGAAGTGGGCTTAGATAGGGTGCTCTTTCAGAGGGTCGGTGCAGATTAATGCTCCGAATTGCCTCCTTCTGCACTGTCGGAGGTCTATGGTTCCATGATCCTGTGACGGGAAATGTACTGGAAATTTAAGGGGAGGATAGCAGGAAAACATCCTGAATTTAAACCATACATTTCCAGGAAATTTGAATTAACAGCAGAGTGTCTATCTATTGTGTGGGATAAGAGTAATAATTTCTCTAAATTTGTGACAAAGAGTACTGGAATAATTACATGAAGGACACCCAGGTATAGATCAAATGAGGGAACTCGCACGGAGCTACTTTTGGTGGCCAGGGATCAATACCCAGAAAGAGGAAAAAGCTGGACTGTGCCAGTCACGTACGCGGGTAAGGAACGCACCACTGTTGTCCCCATTGCATCCATGGGAGTGGCCTAAAATGCTGTGGCAACATCGACACATTGGTTTTGCTGGTCCATATGAAGGGCACACGTTCATGGTCGTAATAGATGCACACTCCCAGTGGCCTGAATTGGTCCTGATGAAATCAACAACCGCGGAACAAACTACTGAAAAACCTGATGGGATTTTCGCCAGATATGATAAACCAGAACAAATCACGAGCGACAACGGTCCACAGTTTATGGCTCAAGAATTTGAGGATTACTTAAAGATGTGTTTTATTAAAATCAGCACCCTACCACCCACCCATGAACAGTTTAGTGGAAAGGTTTATTCAGTCCTTGAAGCACGCACGGAAAGTTTCCAAGGACCAAGGTTAATTCCATCGCCCTTAAACAGTGTCTGGCGATATATCGCAGCAACACCACACCTAATTACATAGAGTTTCCCCAGCTTTTTTCCAAAAAAGAGGAAACTGAGAACTACCTTTGATCTTACCCCAGGTGACGTCCGAGATAGTAGGACATAATCAGCAGTCGCACATCATGAGAAGGGAAGGTAACTCGAGAAGATGCTTGTTTAAACAAGGAGAGAAAGTGTTGGTGTGCAGCTATACCATGAGCAAGAAGTGGGTTCCTGCAGCTGTGTTGGCTCAAACTGGTCCAGCCTCTTATACCGGACAAACGGGAGATGAGTTTTTGTGGAGACGACACGCAGATCTGCTGCTATCTACACGTATTGATGTGCCAGTGCCAGGTACAACAGAACCACCTCAAGTGGAAACACCATCCACGCAGCCAGATCATGTGACTGTGACATGTGGTCAATCCACTGAAGTAAAGATTGCCGAAGAATCCTCTGCTGCTACTAGTCTTCCTCATGCAAAAGGGATTGCAACGCCTTCGAGGATAGTAATCCACAGACAAACTTGAGATTACATCTAATGTCAAGAACAATCAAGTCCCTGAAGTGTGCAGGCAAATTGTGAGATTGTTACTGATGCCCCAACCAGTGGAAAGAAAGGGGTGTGGAGTAAGGCATATGTTAGGTGAAAAAGTTACAAAGAGATTTATTAAAACATAGGAAACGCGACTAGAAGTTGACATTGAGCCACAGGCTGGTCCACCAGCTCAAATGGAATAGGATGAATACTTGTCAAAGAAGAATATAATAAAGATACAGGGAAATGGGGATTAAAACAGACTGCTGAAGACTGGCACAATGGGCTGAACAGTATCCTTTGTTGCAAGGTCTAGAATTCCCAGTGTTCGAAGAGCCAAAGAAAGTTGCCAATTTCACTTCTACAGGTTGCTATAGGGGGCTTTAGCTGAACTCCCTGGAGAACAGTACAATCAACATGAAAAATGGACGGCAAGTATGGGAAATGGGTGTGACACTGGCCTATGGGTGTCCAAGCTAATGTGATAAAATTCCCCTCTGTGGCATCTAAAGGTTCCAAGTGAAATAAGTTGAGGCAGACTCAATCCAATAACTAGCAGGCAGGGAGCCAAGTACAAATCGATGCCAGTGAGTAATCTTACACAGAATATGAAATAGGAAATATGTTCATGTCGTTAAGTGTGTTCTTCCAAGGTTAACTCTGAACCATGTTGATCAAACAACATTTTTCAAAATCTTTCATGGGATGTGGGTGTTACTGGCAAAGCCAACATTTGTTACCCATCCCTAACTGGCCCTGAGCTGAACATTTCAGAGGGCAGTTAAGAGTAGACCACCTTTTGCTGTGGGTCTGGAGTCGCATGTAGGCCAGACCAGGTAAGAACTGCAGATTTCCTCCCCGAAAGAGCATTATTGAAGAAGGGGGGTCTTTAGAACAATCAATGATAGTTTTATGGTCACCATTACGGAAGCTAGTTTTATAGTCCTGATTTTTATGAGAATAATCAAATTTAAATGATCTGGTGGGATTTGGACCCCTGTCCCCAGAGCATTAGGCTGGGTCTCTGGATTGCTAGTGCAGTGGCATTACAACTATTGTACCATCTTGACAGAGGGCATCAAGGAAGCTATACTCAAATCTCTTACAGTGGCTGTCCTGGAAATGTTTGCTGGGACACTGCTTTACGTTGTATTTAACCATGCTGTGGCCTGGATTGGACCTGTTTGAAATAGTGTGAGTGGGGCTTTAATCCATAACTAAATGTGTTTCGTATCTCACCTAGTAATACCTGATGTATAGTACAGAAGGAGTTTCACCCTGTATCTATCCTATACTGTGCCTGCCCTCGGAGTGTATGACGCAACATGTTGAAGGAGCATACGTTTAGCCGGGATTTTCCGGCAACTCCTGCGGCGAAATTCCTGCGGAGGATGAGGCGAGCCATTGGCTGCTGGCGGGGTCTCCCAGTCTCGCCGTGGACTACGGATCTTTGCGTGGCTCACCCGCTTCACCACCAGGGAACTCACCACGAGGGACCGGAAGACCCCGTCAGTGAGAGGAGCAGGAAAGTCCCGCTCTTTGAGTTAGGTAGCTGTGGGTTAAAGTCCTACTCCAATTCTCGACCAGAAAAATCAAGGCTGACACTTCAGCGCTGCTCGGTCAGGCACCCTTCAGATGAGATGCTAAATTAACGCCCTGTCTATCTTCTCAGGTGCATAGAAAAGACTCCATCGCACCATCCTGAAGAAGGACAGGAGAAGGTATCTTGATTGATACTTATCTCTAAACCAACATCATATAAATGGAGTATCTGGTCGTCATCACATTGTTGTTTGTGGAGTTTGCAGTGCTCAAATTGTCTGCTTCAGTTCCTGCATCACAAGAGTGACGACACTTTAAAAAGTACTGCACTGGCTGGAAATGGCTTTGGGACGCCGTGCAGTTGTGAAAGGTGCGATATAAATGCAGATCTTTCTATTTTTACTCTAAGTTCCCCACAATTAGCCTTCTATGTCTTAGACTGTCACACAAACAAAATCATAAACAAGAAACATGTTGCAGGAGAGGGGAGACATTGAGACATTGTGTGTGGGGGGGGGGCTGATTTTCCACCCCCTGTTTTTGACAGGCAGGAATGCCGGACGTTGTGGGGGAGGGCAGAGAATTGAGCAGGACACATAAAATGGATTGAAAGATGGCTGCAAAACAGGGGTTTGGAGGGTGGTTTATCAGACCAGATAGAAGTGAAATATGATGCTGCGCAGGAATGCATGCTCAGGCCACTATTGTTTACGATAAACATAAATGAAATGAACTAGAAAAATAAAGATTTGGCGGCAAAATTTGTAGATGACACCATATTCACGAATAAAGTTAAGGACTGCCGGAGAACTCAGGAAGACATGAACAGGTTTGCAGAGTGAACGGATAAATGATAGAACAAATTTAACATGTAGCAGTGGTTCATTTAGCTGAATGAATAAAGAGGGAGGCGATGTTAAATTTATGTAGAGTGGCTAGAGTACACTCGTACGCCACTCCAGCCCCCATACTGCAAAACGATTAATTAAGCCCCGGAGAACGTGCAAGGTAGATTTACAATGGCTACCGATGAAACTCTGAGGGAAGATCGGGTGAACTGGTACTCTCTTCTTTTACTGGACAGGATTTGTTTATTTGTTTTTTGTCATGTGTGCCGAGGTACAGTGAAAAGTATTTTTCTGCAAGCAGCTCAAACAGATCATTTAGTACATGAAAATAAAATAAAAAGAAAATACATATGTGGTATTATAGGTATTATGGTACCTGATCGGCTGAAGCATCATTGGTGGAAACTGTATGCTTTCTATTGGTTAGGATGTATGGTAGCTCCGCCCTGCTAGGCAGGGTATAAGAACCCGTGCCGCCCCAGCAGCCTTCATTCTGTACCTGAGCTGCTGGGGGAAACATCTAGCTTATTAAAGCCTTCAGTTGGACTACAACCTCGCTTTAATGGTCATTAATCGTGCATCAATTTAATAAGCTAGTTTTTTAAGAAGAAAGGATGGAGCTCCGAATCAAGCCGGAGTTTCTGCAACTTAGCCCCCACGCGGCGAACTCAGTGGCAATCTTTAAGCACTGGCTGGCGTGCTTTAAAGGGTATCTTGGGATGTTCGAAAACGCACCCACGGGAGAGCAGAAACTGCAAGTCCTGCACTCAAGGGTAAGCCCGGAGATTTACACCCTCATCGAGGAAGCGGAAGACTTTGATGCAGCAATAGAGCTGCTAAAAGGACACTATATTCGCCGGGTAAACCAGGTCTATGCCCGGCACCTGCTTTCAATAAGGCGACAAACCCCTGGGGAATCGCTGGAAGAATTCTACCGTGCACTCCTGGTGTTGGGAAGAAGCTGCGGCTGCCCGCAAGTTTCGGCGAGCGAACACACGGAACTCTTCGTCCGGGACGCTGTCGTGGCAGGTATGCTATCCTCACAAATCCACCAGCGACTGTTAGGAAAAGACACTCTAGGTCTCAGGGAGGCACGGGCCCTTGCAGGCTCCCTGGATGTGGAATTCAGGAACGCCCGCGCTTACGTCCCGACCGCAACACGTACTTCCTGAACGTGATTGACGAGTACTCCCGGTTCCCATTTGCCAAATTCTGCCCCGACATGATCGCAACCACCGTCATCAGGGCCTTCCATA
Source organism: Scyliorhinus torazame (assembly GCF_047496885.1). Taxonomy (NCBI): domain Eukaryota; kingdom Metazoa; phylum Chordata; class Chondrichthyes; order Carcharhiniformes; family Scyliorhinidae; genus Scyliorhinus; species Scyliorhinus torazame. The sequence continues at coordinate 123,881,265 of NC_092720.1, read as the reverse complement.
GCATCTTTGCACTGTTCAGGTTCCCCGCTTACATATACAGTGATAGGGGGTCCTCCTATATGAGCGACAAACTGCGTCAATTCGTGCTCAGCAAGGGCATCGCCTTGAGCAGGACGACCAGCTACAACTGCCGGGGTAACAGACAGGTAGAGAGGGAGAATGGAACAGTCTGGAAGACCGTCCTACTGGCCCTAAGGTCCAGGAACCTCCCAGTCTCCCGCTGGCAGGAAGTCCTCCCGGATGCCCTCCACTCCATCCGGTCACTGCTTTGTACGACCACCAACCAGACACCTCATGAACGTCTCCTTGTCTTCCCTAGGAATTCCTCCTCTGGGACCTCACTCCTGACCTGGCTGGCAGCACCGGACCCATCCTGCTCCGAAAACACGTGCAGGCGCACAAGTGGTCATTGATCGTGCATCAACATAATAAGGCAACACAAGGCACACTATGTAAATCCATAGGCACCGTCATCGGGAGTGTTGTACTAATCAGGTCAGTCCTTAAGAGAGTTGTTTAGGAGTCTGGTAACAGCGGGGAATAAGCTGTTTTTGAATCTGTTTGTGCATGTTCTCAGACTTTTTTTATCTCCTGCCCCATGGAAGAAGTTCAAGAGTGAGTAAGCCGGGTGAGAGGGGTCTTTGATTATGCTGCCCACTTTCCTCAGGCAGCGGAAGATGTAGATAGAGTCAATGGATGGGAGGCAGATTTGTGTGATGGACTGGTCTGTATTCATGACTCTCTGAAGAAGCCTCAAAGAAGACGCAACAGTACAGACAGCTCTTTAAAATTATGAAGAGGATGGACAGGTCTCCACTGTAAATGCATCCAAGAGGCATAAGGTCTAAAATAACCAAGAACAGGTCAACTAAAGAATTTAAGCAGGATATCATTACCCGGGAAATGGTAGGAATGTGGAACTCGTATCCTATCGAATAGTCAAAACAGATATATTGATACATTTGAGGTGCACATACATGAGCCAGACAGGAATAGAAAGGCAACGCAGAGGCAGAAAGAAGCAGTGACTTAAGCAAGAGGAGAATAAACATGGGTATAGAGCTTTTTGGACCAAATGGCTTGATTCTGTGCTGTAGATTCTCTGTGGGTTTCAGAGTAAGAGAGTCAGTATAGAGGCAACAAAGTACACTGGTGTGCAAAGCACACCACCCTGTTGCTTACAGACTAATGGGTACATGTGTGTGAGTTCAAATCATCAGGGGATAACAGTCGTCAAGCACGGACAACAGATAAATAACAAACAAGCTGGTGCCCCGATATAATTCGAGATCCAGCTGCCCAGCTTGTTCAGTGAAGATGACGTTAATTTGAGTGAAAGTTGAGGTGGCTGAAACCTGTGAAGCAGTTTCATATCAATTCAGAGTGACTGCAAGTGCGTGAAAGGAGAAGCTGAGATGTTTATCGCACTGTAATAATGTGTTTTATCGTACCTTATTCAGCGAAGTTTGCGGTTTGATGCAAAACTTTAGTCTGTGTCAAAGATTCCGTGTGCTGGAATCGACCATGTGTAAACAACAAATATTTCCCTGTGACATTTGAGTCAATAACTGCCTATAGGGGCTTGTGAGGTGAGGGGGTGGGGGGAGAAGGGACTGGGGGATGGGGGGGGGGGGGGGGGGGGCGGTTACCATTGTGCTACTTAGTCACTCACCAAATTCAACACTTGGACCCTCTAACAGTTTGTACTAGCTCAGCCCAGATGGATATCCACCTTCTCCTGGCCGCAAGTTGCTGACAGTTGAACTCCATGAGTAGTATCTGTTATTTCAGTCAAATGAGCAGACTTTTATATCTCAGATTTGCAGGATTAGAATAGAAACATTTGCTGCTGTGTTAAAGTCACCTCAATGACCAATGCAGCTGAGTGAGGGTTGAATTTTGTCTGATATCTTTGGCTGATTTCAGTCCATGGATATAATTTGATTTTTTTTTCAGGATTAAGAAATCTGCAAATTCCCAGCGACAGGTCACGTTTAAGTAGTGTTCAATTTTCCGATGTAAAGCTTATTCGTATAGTTATTCACAACACCAGATACAATCTCAAACCGATGATTGGCGGAGGAAAGCGGTTTAATCCGACTTAAGCTGATAAAAACTGAGCGAGAGAAGTCAGAAAGCTTTAGGTGATGATTAGAAAGGGCTTGCAACACATGGTTGGTCATCAGGAAGGCTAGTGGAGCAAGGGATTGAGCCATGAGGGGGACCCTACAGGCATGTAAATGTCTGGCAGCAAGTGATGGAGCAACCCAGCAGCCGTGCTCCTGTTTGACACCCGTGAATGGCGAGGCTCTGCTGCAGGAGCTCCATTGCAAGGCAAGGTGACCCATAAACCACCTCACGGTGCTACTTCCTTCAGCCAGCACTGCGGCAAGCCTGCAAAGAGATGCTACTTCTGCACCTGCACACTGCCTATGTTGCACAGTAGCTGCAGGAAGTTTTGCGGTGACTGACACAGCTCTTCTTTCTTCGCCCAGATTCTCAGACGACTTATCTCTGTGCCAGGAAAGCGTTCCTGCCGATGCCTGGCAGCACCTTGGCATTTGCGACCAAGGCTTATCGGTTACCTTGGGGCGGAATTCTTGTTAACACACAGTGCGGGGAAGAACATGGCCTGCTGTGATTGCAGCACTTGCTTCTGGAAACTGTGTATGACAGCGGTTAGCCAGGCATTCACACCTCTCAGTGATATCACCCAGAATCTGCTGTCACAACTCCCTTTGCGAAGAGGAGATTTGTGTCTGCCAACTCTGTCTGCAGAGTGGGTGTTGGAAGGATTGCTTGGAGCCCCTCTTGGGCAGTCTGGCCTACTTGGTATTTCTCCCGCATCCACTTCTTCCAAGCAAATCACCAGGGCAGTGGGTGGATTCTCACACATAATTCACTATAAATGGTATATTCCATAGTTGTGGCAATACATAGCAGCAAAATGGACAGAAATGTGGGCAGCACGGTAGCATTGTGGATAGCACAATTGCTTCACAGCGCCAGGGTCCCAGGTTCGATTCCGGCTTGGGTCACTGTCTGTGCAGAGTCTGCACATCCTCCCCGTGTGTGCGTGGGTTTCCTCCGGGTGCTCCGGTTTCCTCCCACAGTCCAAAGATGTGCAGGTTAGGTGGATTGGCCATGCTAAATTGCCCTTAGTGTCCAAAATTGCCCTTAGTGTTGGGTGGGGTTACTGGGTTGTGGGGATGGGGTGGAGATGTTGACCTTGGGTAAGGTGCTCTTTCCAAGAGCTGGTGCAGACTCGATGGGCCGAATGGCCTCCTTCTGCACTGTAAATTCTATGAAATTCTATGAAAATTCAATAACAATTGTAGTAACTCACTCTTGGCAAAAAAAACAATGGGCCGGATTCTCAATCCAGCGACGCGGGAATCGCAAAGCACGATTGGGCAGAGAATGGTACATCAGACGGAAATCGAGGCCGGCGCGAGGCGCCCAGCAGAATGCTATGCTCCGGTGCCTCGACAGCCTGTGTGAATGCCTTCCACACCGCACTCCAGCCTGGGCATGCAAATTGTACAGGAATCACTGCTGGCAAATCATTAACGGGCCCGACCCAACAATTCCCGAGCCCCCACGCGCGATGCTCCACTTCCGTCAGGGGGAAATACCGATGGCCAGAGGTTCACTTGTTGCATTTAAATTCAGGAAACAGGCGCCTTGGCTGCTGAGGGAGAGAGGGGGGTACAAAAAGTGCCCAACATCGCTTATAGCGTGCCGACCCAGTTGTGCCGCTGGCCGAGGGGCTTCTGTCAGGGCTGGGGTGAGTAGTGGGGAGGGCGGGGTGAGGGGGGGCATGGATCACCATTGCTGCAGCCTGCAAGGCAGCCATGCGGCTGCGCATGCCGCTGACTACCCACTGGTGAACTTAGCACCACTGGTCGTATGGGTGCCTCCTCAAGCCACCCCCCCTAGGTATCCTCTGGCCCCAGCTGACCCATCAATGGGTTGTGTGGTATTATAGGTATTACGGTACCTGATAGGCTAAAGCATCATTGGGGGAAACTGTATGCTTTCTATTGGTTAGAATATATGATAGCTCCGCCCTGATAGGTGGGGTATAAGAGCCCGTGCCGCCCCAGCAGCCCTCATTCTGTACCTGAGCTGCTGGGGGAAACATCTAGCTTATTAAAGCCTTCAGTTGGACTACAACCTCGCTTTAGTGGTCATTGATCGTGCATCAGGTTGGGAATGCTCCAGTGCAACCAGTGCCATCTTCTTGGTTGGGATTGAAAGTGTGTGGGGAGTGGAGTGCTTATATGCAGCTGCTGTTTGAAAATGAAATGAAAATGAAAATCACTTATTGTCACAAGTAGGCTTCAATGAAGTTACTGTGAAAAGCCCCTAGTCGCCACATTCCGGCGCCTGTTCGGGGAGGCTGGTACGGGAATTGAACCGTGTTGCTGGCCTGCCTTGGTCTGCTTTAAAAGCCAGCTATTTAGCCCAGTGTGCTAAACCAACCCTTTGTCAGGCTCTCGAGTGCCAATCCCAACCCTGGTGAATCATACACCAGCATTTGTTGTAATTGCACTCGTTCCACGTGGCACCAGTGCTAGCCCATTAGGATGTCCTGAATCGCACCAGGATCGGCGCCAATTTCAGGGCCATAAAACGCACACCATTCAGCCCCGGCATTAGCACTTAATCTCTGAGACAGAGAATTCTGGCCTATATATTTAGAACAAAGATTTATTGAAAGCCTCAGTGGCAGTGGAAGAATAAAACAATAGGGAAAGGAAAGGCAACAAAAAGGTCCCGGGCATGTTGGTTGCATTTGTGCCCTACAAAGGAAACTTTGAGCTGTCCCGTCCCGAGTAACCCTTTGTTTTGTTTTTGTTGAAAATGATTGTTCCATCTTCATTTTAATATTGAAGTGGAAGCCCAATCTGCTGCCGATGGGAATTTCCACACCTTCCCACCACCCACCTCCCCCATGTCCCCCAAGAGCTGAACAGAAACCAGCCCCCAGTTTAACACGTCCATCTCTGTGCATGTTGACATAACATGAAACCAACCCCCGCCACCTCTATAGTGGAAGGTTTGCTTGTTGCTAACCTGAAAGAGGCTCGCAGCCTCGAGGATCCTCTGGACATTTTGCCTGGTGATGTAGACTTTGCTGGTGTAAGTGTAATCCACTAACATCTGCATGGTATCGGCATCGACGCCCTTAATCACTATCTTCTCTTCGTGCTTTTCTTTAAGGTCATTACAGAACATCGCCCTGGGAGAGAAAAGAAGGTTTGCATGAAACAATGATTCACTCATTTTTGGGCGTTTTCTTTTGCCAATTCCATATTCCGTCTTGTTGAAATTGGATCTCTTGGAACCAAATACAGGATGAGACAGATTTTGAATATGAATTGTTCCACCACCATCATTAAAGTCCAGCCTGTGATCAGACTATAAATCGTATAGCACGGAAGGAGACCATTCAGGCCATCTTTCCTGTGCCAGTAATTTGATAGAGCGACTCAGTGGCTGGAAATATCCACTACCCCCCAGCGCTGACCCGCCCATAGTGGGTTTTCCGGTGGTGGAGCCGGCTCGCCATTGGCGGGTGGCATCTTCCCGTCCCGCCAAAGGCAATGGCTGTTTCCGTTGCTCACCGGTCACGGCCACCGGGGAACCTCCCAGCCAGTGGTGACCCAAGGTGGCTCGAAAACCCCGGCCAATGAGTCCCATTCCCTGCCTTGACCCACAGCCCTGGAAAATCTCCTTTTCAAGTATATATTCAATTCCCTTTGGAAAATTACTATTTAAACTGCTTCCGAGTCATCACACTTTGCTACATTAAAATAAATTAACATACTTTACCCTCTAATCTTTTTGCAAGTGACCTAATCTGTGTCCTCAGGTTATCGACCCTCCATCATAGTTTTCCTTATTTACTCCAATAAAACCGCATGATGTTGAACACCTCGATCAAATCTCCTCTTCACCTTCTTTGCTGTGGGGCTAACCCCAGCTGCAATCTCTCCACATAACTGGAGCCCCTCAGCCTTGATAATTTGGTGCATCCTTGCCGGGGCAGCACGGTGGCACATCGGTTAGCACTGCTGCCTCACAAAGCTGGGGACCCTGTTTCAATTCTGGCCTTGGATGACTGTGTGGAGTTTGCACTTTCTCCCCGTGCCTGCGTGGGTTTCCTCCGGGTGCTCCAGTTTCCCCCACAATCCAAAAATGTGCAGGTTAGGTAGATTGGCCATGCTAAATTGCCCCTTAGTGTCCAGGGATCTGCAGGTTCGATTGTGGGGTTCCTGGGATAGGGAGGAGTGGGCATGGTTAGAGTACTCTTTCAAAGGGTCGGGGCAAACTCAATGGGCTGAATGGCCTCCTTCTGCACTAATAGCAATAACAACAACATGCTGCTTTGGAAGAAAAGAACCCAAGAGGACTTCATTCCATCTCTCATTTAGAAATGGATACCCATAGCCCTCTCAGTCACCAAACCACCCTCCATTACATAGCAGACATCAGGAAGAAGTCTTACAACACGAGGTTAAAATCCGACAGGTTTGTTTGGAATCACTAGCTTTCGGAGCACAGATCCTTGATCAGGTGAAGGAGCTGCGCTCCGAAAGCTAGTGATTCGAAACAAACCTGTTGGACTTTAACCTGGTGTTGTAAGACTTCTTACTGCGCTCACCCCAGTCCAACGCCGACATCTCTACATCATAGCAGACAACGTGAAGTTAGTTCTAAATTTGTTGTGGATTCAATCTCACCTCGGACCCGAGAACAAAACTCAGTGCTAACACTCCAGTACAGCACTGATGGAGTGCTTTAAGAATGGGATAGGTGCTGTAGTGAGCAAAATCACCCAGACGCCTCAAAGAAAACTGTCTTGTTAGAGCCTCAGTAGCAGGCCCGAGCTTATTGAGCATCCTAGGAAAAGTGGATTAAATGAGCCACTTGAACACATGATGATTGGAAGCTGCAGAGAGGCATAAGTAATCTATAGTCTCTAACTGAGAATCTTTTAACTACTGCTTACATTGATGTGATCCCTCACTTGGTGAAGTCATCCGCATTTTTAGCTCACATCGATGCTTAAGTCTTTTCATAATTTACTCCTTTATTTTCCATCAACTGGTATCTGGAGGGATATGGCACCCCCAGCCTTCTGGGTCCCCAGTAAATCTATTCCACCTAGTCATCAGTAATTGGAGCCTTTGCCTGCTCCTCGTTGAGGTTACCGGGGCGATACAAAATCTCGTAGTTGGAGGTGGAGAGCTCGATCCTCCACCTCAGGATATTATCGTTTTTGATCTTGCCCCGTTTTTGATCTTGTGTTGTTGAACATGAAGGCTACTGACCGTTGGTCAGTGAGGAGAGTGAATCTCCTGCCGGCCAGGTAATGCCTCCAATGCCGCACAGCTTTAGCGATGGCTTGGGCCTCTTTTTCGATGGAGGAATGCCGAATTTCGGAGGCGTGTAGGGTTCGTGAGAAAAATGCCATGGGTCTGCCTGCCTGGTTGAGGGTGGCGGCGAGAGCGACGTCTGATGCGTCGCTCTTGACTTGGAACGGTAACGTCTCGTCGACTGCGTGCATCACGGCCTTGCCGATGTCAGCCTTAATACGGTTGAAGACCTGGTGAGCCTCGGCCGTCAGGGGAAACAGAGTGGATTGAATGAGTGGACGGGCCTTGTCTGCATGGTTTGGGACCCACTGGATGTAATAAGAGAAGAACCCCAGGTTGGTGACGGCAAAGGGAACCCTGAAAAAGTGGTAACGGTGGCCATCTGCTTCGAAGGCAGTGTATGGGCGGTCCACCTTACGGATTGGGAGCTGGTGATAGGCGGATTTCAGGTCCACAGTTGAGAAGACCCGGTACTGTGCAATCTGATTGACCAGATCAGATATGCGTGGGAAGGGGTGCGCGTCGAGCTGCGTGTACTTATTGATGGTCTGGCTGTAGTCCACGGCCATCTTGTGTTTCTCCCCAGATTTCACAACTACCATTTGGGCTCTCCAGGGGCTGTTGCTGGCCTCGATGATGCCTTCCCGAAGCAGTCGCTGAACTTCGGACCTGATGAAGGTCCTGTCCTGGGCGCTGTACCATCTGCTCCTGGTGGCAACGGGTTTGCAATCCAGGGTTAAGTTTGCAAATAGGGAAGATGGGTCGACCTTTAGGGTCGCGAGGCCACACACAGTAAGGGGTGGTAGGGGCCCGCCGAATTTCAATATTAGGCTCGGGAGGTTGCACTGGAAGCCCAGGCCGAGTAGCAGGGCAGCGCAGAGGTTGGGAAAGATGCAGAGGCGGAAGCCGCTGAACTCCACGCCCTGGACAGTGAGAGTGGCTATGCTGTACCCCCGGATCGCCATGGAGTGGGACTCGCAGGCCAGGGAGATTCTCTGGTTGGCGGGGTGTACCGTGAGGGATGAATGAAACTCTCGGTGTTCCCGGAGTCCAGCAGACCGGCGATCTCGTGCCCATCGATCTTCACGTTGGTAGAAGCAGTTGACAGGTTGTGTGGGCGAGACTGGTCAATCGTGACCGAGGCGAGATGCGGCTGGCTGTCGATGGTGGCAGGTGATGAGGTGCCCTGGGCATGGGTCCTGGTAAGATGGCAGCGCCCACAGGCCGCACGTGTCATGGGGAAGACAAGATGACGGCGCCTGATAATCCTGGGGAGAACAAGATGGCGGCGCCCACGGGCCGCATGTGGTCCGAGGAGGGGAAGATGGTGGCGCCCACTGGTCGCACGTGGGGGGGAGTCGGAACAATAGCGGCGACTGCGCGGGCCTGGCACACCGCTGCGAAGTGTCCCTTTTTGCCACCTTGCAAAGGGCGCTCCGGGCCGGGCAGCGCTGACGGGGATGTTTAGACTGCCCACAGAAGTAACATTTGGGTCCCCCGGGGTTGGTTGACTGTGGCGCGGCACAGGCGTGGGGTTGGCTGAGGGGGGTCACTAGTGAGGTCCACGATGGGGTGGTTGTCTGCGGAGTCCACGATGTGCAGGAGGGGTGGGCCACGCGGCCGGAGGAGTAGGCCTGGATGTTGCGCAAAGCGACCGTAAGCGAGAGCGCTAGCTTTTTTTGTCTCCGTGAGGTCGAGCGTGGCTCCTTCAAAGAGCATCTCTCATGAGCAAGTTCGAGTGCTCTGTGGCCTCGACGGCCTGACAGTCACAGTCTCTAACTAGGGGAATCAGGGCACGCCAGAAATCTTCCACTGGCTCACCAGGAAGTTGACGACGAGTGGAGAGGATGTGCCTGGCGTAGAGGGTGTTAGTCTGCTGAGCGTAGTTTTCCTTCAGTAACGCCATGGCGCCTGCGTAGGTCGGCGAGTCCTGGATAAGTGGAAAGATGTTGGAGCTCAGCCGTGTGTAGAGGACCTGAATCTCCTGAGCTTCTGAAATTGGGTCTGGCGCAGACCCGATGTATGCTTCAAAACAGGCTAGCCAATGTTCAAAGTCCTTTTTGGCGTTGTATGATTGCGGATGCAGCTGCAGGCGATCCGGCTTGCTGCGGAGGTCCATCTTCTGAAAACTTAGTGTAATAAATTGATGCACGATCAATTACACAAAGACGAGAGTTGGATGCAATCGAGGCTTTATTACACTAAGATGTGTGGCCTCCTACAGCAGCTGGCGAAATGGCTGCTGTACGAGGAGCACACATATTTATACCCCGCCTACTGGGCGGAGCCAGCAGGCAGTGAACTACTCCGTACCTGTAGTACAGGGCCTTACCGTAAAGCACCTACATCGACATCCTCTACATACAATATATACATCAGTGGTGACTACCACAAGCTAATTCCAACACTCTCCAATCCTGCTGATTAATGTTTGCGTCACAGAGGCTACTGGGGAAATATAGGACTATATGTGAGTGAAGCCAACATACATTTAAAGAGCTGTATTTTAAAATGTAACTTTTGTAAGGGACAACAAATTGTCCACACTGAATAATAGAGAAAAACAAAACTTATTTTATTTGACACGTTAACTATTGTGGTTAGCACTGTTGCTTCATAGCACCAGGGACCCGAGTTCGATTCCCGTCTTGGGTCACTGTCTATGCGGAGGCTGCAGGTTCTCCCTGTGTCTCCAGGGGCTCCGGTTTCCTCCCACAAGTCCCGAAAGACGTGCTGCTAGGTGAATTGGATATTCTGAATTCTCCCTCTGTGTACCCGAACAGGTGCCCAAGTGTGGGCACTAGGGGCTTTGCACAGTAATGTCATTACAGTGTTAATGTAAGCCTACTTGTAATACTAATAAAGATTATTATTATTATGCACAGCTCCAGTAGTTCCCAACTGGGTCTTCTCTAGTCGGTGTCTGACTGGTCAGTTCTATTTATACAAAGAAACATGCGCCTGTTGAGGGTCCCCCTCCCCCATAACGGGGGAGCTCATATTCTGCAAGCTCCACGGGGTAGTCAATGATCCCTATCCTGTAAGGCCTGTGGGGGATATTCTCTAACTCTCACTTCACGGTTAGCATTGAGCATAGCAAAGTAATGAAGCCCAAGAGTGAACACAAAGGCTGGTGTAACTGTGCTGAGTTAAGTTGGGAGTAGGGAATAGGAGTGTTGATTGCTGGTGAGTTTGGCAATATCAGAGGAGGGAATCAGTTTGATCTCTCTGAAATGTCTGCATCTAAATCTCCATCTTAACGCACCCTGGTGAAACAATGACTAGTTGAACCACCAATATTCCAATAACAGAATAACACCAATAACAGAATTGCCAGTCTGTCCTTGCCCTTATAGATGCTAGAGCACACGGGTTTAGAGGGGGCTGCTGAAGTAACCCTGGGGACCGGCAACAGTGCATAGTTCATATAGCAGCCAATGGACTGAATGCGAAGGGTGTGGAATGGGCAGTCAGTCAAGCAGCCTGCAAAGTCTTAGATGGTGTGTTTAGGTGTGCGTGGGAGAATACGGGAGGGGGCATGAATGCCTCACCGTATGAGCAGCGGACAGCCAAGCTGGCCGAGGAGGACTGTGACCCTGCATGTGCCAATGGCAAGGTCAACCTGCCCCTCCAGGGAGAAAGTGTGTTTAAGCATTGCAAATAGGAAACTGAGTAATGTTTGTAATGTAGGAGGAAGCATAGGCAGACACTCATTCTCTATTCCCTTCATTCCAGGTGCCAGTAGGACGAAGGGGAGGCCAGACCCTGCACCCAACCTCAGCCCCCCACCCCCCACCCCCAGAAGACCTCAGAAGAGGACAAAGGTGACATCTCCAAAGTATCAGCAAGACACAGGGGAACATCAAGCAGACGTGTCAGAGGCCCTCAACAGAGTGGCACACAAGATGGAGAAGTGCATTGGCTGGTTCTCCTATGTAGTAGCACCGACATGTGAGGGCATTGAAGCCTCCATCGGGAGGATATCAGATGTCATGGAGGCGCTGGTCGAGCAGAAGTCCAGTGTCTGTCAGAGATGTGCTCAAACCTGCACTCCACGGCTGTAGCCATGGGTGATCATCCGCAGTGACTACACAAGAGGGGGACAGGGCAACTCGGTATCCCTCCAGGTGCCCCTGTTCACGCAGGACTCAGGCCCTCAGGCACCCAAAGGGAGGTGTATCAGGCAGACACCCCTGAGGCTTCTACCCAGGACTCTCCAAGGGTGTCCATGGATTCCGCGTTCTCTCTCCCTGTGACCCCATCAGCACCAATCTCTGAAACTACTGAGCAGGCCCCTGAGCAGGAGACCCAAAGAAGGCAGGGTCCCTCCGGGCCTTGGCCCTCCAGAGGACACCTGCCAAAAGTCATCAGAGACAAAAGGGCAGAATAGTCAGCATGCTGCCTCCAGCTCTACTGCAGTTGTCAGAGAAACACCTGGAAATAATGGTACGGTAAGAAAAATGAAGAAGTGTGGTTACGCGAGGCAATACTAAAGAAGGGTTTATTGGCAACAAGCAAAGGTAAACTATGCACTGGCACAGATTCACTAAACAGGTCTTCAGTCCCACTCTGACCGGGCTCATGCTCCCAGGGCCCCCCACTTTTTCCCCAGTGGTCGGGGTTCACATGCTCCTGCCTGGTAGGCCCCAGGCCGACCATATGTACCGCGAAGGCTTGCCCCTTAAAGGGACCTTGCTACCACATCCCTCCCCCCTTAAGTCCCTCAATAACATGTTTGCAGACAAAAAGGTTGAGAAACACAAGAAGAGCGAGAGTCCATGACAGTTCATCACAATGTCAATCTGTTGGGGGATTTTCTGGGCATCGTAGACCGCCTTAGTCCCCCAACCGGCTCCTCAACCTCAATGGTAGCAACGTTTTTATTCGTGGCAGGTTGTCTCTGAGATTCGACCATTACGACAGGAGCATTCCCTTCTCCAGCTCCCTCCTGGGTCGTCGACGGATCCTGCTCAAAACCACAAGATTCCTTCTGTTATGGCTCCAACTGTTTAAAAGTTAGAGCTGTGGTCCCTTGGCTTCTCACGTGGTCAACATACTTCCGCACTGCCCTGCTGTTCAAATCCACCACGTATGAGACTGGGCCTGACTTTGATACAAGTCTGCCAAAGTGGGCATGAAGCAAAGTTCCTGACAAGGATCAATTTGCCCACTTGAAATGATCTGTCTCCTTTGTGAAAAACATGCTGTTTCCTCTGGGAGGCCTGCTGTGCCTCCGTCCTCCCTGCCAAATTCGGGAAAACTAAGTCTAATCGGATCCGAAGTGACGGCCCATGAGTAACTCCGTGTTAGCATGTTGGGAGGTGGGAGGTTGGGTCATGTTAAAAGACAGAAGGAAGTTGGCCCATGTAACGTGTAGTGGTCTGCAAGACCGCTTCCGCATATCTGCCTTGAACATTTGAACAGCTCTCTCCACTAACCCGTTTGAAGCAGGGTGATAGGTGGGTGTTCCCGTTTAGCAGATGCCATTTTTTCATAAAAGGTGCTGAAACCTTTTCCAGTGAAGGCAATGATGTTGTCAGACACTATTACTTCGGGGAGGCCACGTGCAGCAAACATCTGCCACAGGGCCCTTACTGTGGCCACCAAGATTGTCATCCCCATCTCTGTATGCAACCGTTTTGAGTGGGCGTCAACCAATATGAGGATCATTCTGCCCAAGAAGGGGCCTGTGAAGTCCACATGTACCCCCATCCACGGGCAACCTGGCCATTCGTATGGGTCAAGGTTGGCTGAGGGTGTCAATATCTGCTGTGTCTGGTAGGTGTCGCACTGGCGCAACATGTATTCAAATGTCCTTATCTGTGCTGGGCCACCAAATGTAGCTCCTAGCTAGCATTTTCATTCTTGTTTGGCCTGGATGGGCACAGTGCAATTCCTGAAACAGTGGTTCTCTTGCTAGGAGTGGTACCACAACTTGGGAACTCCAGACATTGACTCCATCCTCCCAATCATCCTTGCGAATGAGATGAGGCCGTAACTGCTCCGATTTATCATGGTGCCACCTGTTATGATCATGCACTTCACTTTGGACAGGACTGGGTCGAGCTGCATCCAATTCTTAATGTGACCTGACAATACTGGCAAAGTGTCAAGAAAGTTTAGTGCCAGGATGATTTCTTGAGGCACTGGTGGAGATGCCAGGTTCTTTGGAAGTAGAAGCTGACTCAGTGCATCAGCATTTGAAAATTGTGTGCCTGGTCTCTGCTAAAAGATGGAATTGTCGGCTGTCAACAACAAAGCCAACTGTTGTATCCTGGCGGAGGCAATTGAAGGTATCGGCTTTCCCAAAGGAGCCCCAACAGTAGTTTGTGGTCAGTTATTACCGTGAAGCGTTGCCCAAAGGCATACTGGACACGAAGGGCATTCAAATGGTCATTGGATAGACATATGGACGATAAGGGAATAGTGTAGATGGGCTTTAGAGTGGTGTCACAGGTCGGCGCAACATCGAGGGCCGAAGGGCCTGGACTGCGCTGTAATGTTCTATGTTCTATAGATTACTGCAAGGCCTTAGTTTTTGATCTGTGCATATTTCCACTCAGCATTGGAAAGAGTTCCGGAGGTGAAGGCAATTGGCCTCTCTGACCATCTTCCATTTTCTGAGACAAGACCATATGGCGTTGTCATATTCCATATGGTGATGCATCACAAGTTAAAATTACTTGGGTCAAAGTCAAATAATAGACCGGATGACTATAAGGTCTGCTTGAAATACTGGAAGGCCTGCCCCTGTGGTTCCTTCCAATACCAACGCTGGTGTTTTCTCAAGAGCAAGTGCAATGGCACCAACGTCGTTGCTAGGTTGGGGATAAACCGGCCACAGTAGTTTACCATCCCCAGGAAGGACTTTAATTCTGCCACTTCCTTAAGTGCCGAGTCTTCTCTTACGGCTTTCATTTTGTCCCCCAGTGGGTATAGGCCTTTTGAGTCCACTTGATCCCGATGTAAGTGACCTCACAGCTTGGAAAGTGGACTTCTCACGCTTCAGTCAGATTCCCGCATCTCTAGATCTTCTCAACACCTGTTTTAGGCTTGCTAGCTGATCTTCATGGGATGTTCCTGGCACTCGAACGTCATCCAGGACGTCAACCATTGGGCTGCCTTGAAGCAGATTCTCCATTGTGCATTGGAATATCGGACAGGCCAAGGAGATGCCAAAGAGTAATCTGGTGTATTGAAATAGGCCTTTATGAATGTTAATTGTCTAAACTTTCACGAATCTTCATCCATTTCTAACTGCAAATAGGCTTAATTTAGGTCAATTATGGTATACAGGATGCTCCCCACCAATGGAGAAAAGTGTTCAGTTCATTTGTCTACCTGGGCCGGCTGGTTTATCGTAAGTCAGTAGTTCCCTCATATTCTAACTGCGAAGTTCAGTTTTAGCACAGGTACGACGGGGACTGCCCATTCAGAAAATTGCACAGGTTTGATAATTCCCAATTCCTCCAGTCATTAAAGTTTGTTTTCCACTTTTTGGTGTAAGGGATGGGTCTCGCCCTGAAGAACTTTGGCATTGAATCAGGGATGACGTAGACCCTGACCCCGTGCTCAATCCAACTGGTTCTGGAATATGTCTTTATATTTACATAAAACTTCCAGGAAGACACTATCTGAAATTTTGAAGATCTGCAACCTGTTTTGCTCACTTTCACCAGAGCTGCAGGGACTGCCGTTCAAACAGGCCCAAAACAAATTCAGTTACCTGGTGAATCAAATTATACACGACTGGACATGGATCCACAAATTGAACCCGACGAGTCTGGAAAGGGAAGGAAGAGGGGGGAGGAAGGGGGGAGGGGAAGAAAGGAAGGGGAAAAGGGAAGGGGGCAGTAACCAACAAGGCAGACAGTGGAAGGTTGAAAACGCAGCCGCAAAGGAAGGACCCAAAAGCTGGATAAAAGGTGCCAGGGCAGAACCTCCCCCAGCCCCCCACCACCCACCTCCAGATAGAAGCTAGGGCGTATACTTGGTAGATTAGGATTGGATTATTGTGATTTTCTTTTTCATAGAATTTACAGTGCAGAAGGAGGCCATTCGGCCCATCAAGTCTGCACCGGCTCTTGGAAAGAGCACCCTACCCAAGGTCAACACCTCCACCCTGTCCCCATAACCCAGTAACCCCACCCAACACTATGGGCAATTTTGGACACTAAGGGCAATTTAGCATGGCCAATCCACCTAACATGCACATCTTTGGACTGTGGGAGGAAACCGGAGCACCCGGAGGAAACCCACGCACACACGAGGAGGATGTGCAGACTCCGCACAGACAATGACCCAAGCCGGAATCGAACCTGGGACCCTGGAGCTGTGAAGCAATTGTGCTATCCACAATGCTGCCGTGCTGCCCTTGCTATACCTGCTATTGGAATGACCATGCTCTTCATAGTGGGGTTTCGTACGCATGGATATAAAATGACAGAAAGCCAATAAAAACATTTATTTAAAAAAAAGAATGACAAGGGCAGCAGATACACAGGAACGCCATCACTTCCCCTCCAAGACACACACAATCCCGACTTGGAAATATATCGCTGTTCCCTCCTGAACAGCACTGTGAGAGTACCCACTCCACGTGGAATGCAGCTCACTACCACCCTCTCAAGGGCAATTAGAGGTGGGCAATAAATGCTGGCCTAGCCAGCGAAGCCCACATCCCATTAAAGAATTTTAAAAATGGCTGCAAAAAGCTGCAGTACAGAGGCATCTGGGTGCACGTGTACCTGAATCACAAAACGTGAGCCTACTGGTAAAGTCAATAACTTTCAGCTGGCCTGCGGATCCTGCTACGGCGGGACAGGAACATCCTGGCCGATATTTCCTCTCATGGGGGGATCCTCGATCTCGGAGGCACAGTTTAAAAATAAAGGACGGGATTCTTCAGTCCGCCGGCCACGTTTTCCTGCGCTGCGCGCCCTCGCCGGCAGCGGGATCCTCTGTTCCGGTAGCCCGCCAATGGGATTTCCCATTCTGGCCACTCCATGCCAGCGGGAACCCCCCACGGGCATGGGTGCACTGCAGGAGAATCCCGCCAACAGAGAATTGCCCAGAAGGTGTCTCCCATTTAACAGGGAGATGAGGCGGAATTTATTTTCTCAGAGGATCGTTAGTGTTTGGGATTCTCCTCCACAGAGAGCAGTGGAGGCTGAGTCGTTGAATGTATTAAAGACAGAGTTAGACGCATTTCTGATTGACAAGATGGTCAAGGGTTAGGGGGGACAGGCAGGAAAGTGGAGTTATAGTCACCATCGGAACAGCCATTATATTATGACATGGCGGAGCGGCGTGAGAGGCCAAGTGGCCTACTCCTGCTCCTATGTCTTATGAGCTTAGGTGTAAGCCATGATCCTGAGGTGACTCCCTTGCCTACATGTCTAAAGGTTGTAGGCTCAAACACTCCAAAGACTTGAGCGCGTCGCCTGGGCTGGCACTTCAGTGCAGCACTGTCGGAGTTGCTATCTGTCAAATGAGGCGTTAAGCTTCTCGGCTAGGCATACAAGACCCGGAGTGGAAAAGGAGCAGAGGAGTTCTCTCATATCCTAGCCAATATCATTAAAAGAGATTATTGTTGTCCATGAGAAGCCCCGAAAAGATAAGTCAAAAGTAATTTATTTCTTACTCACAGTGAGGAAATACAACAACGAAGCAACACTTCAAGTCCCAGCCGGAACCATCCCGAGATGCCGGGTCCCGCTTGGGCTGGCTTTTATCCCGGAGAATTAACAAGCCCCGCTGCGGTGCCTTTGCCCCCTGTTATGGGCCAGGGTTTAGAGAACCCCAAAGTTATCATGGAGTTCACCTGACCCACAACTTTTAATAGATTGTGGTGTGGGGCGCACACGGCCCACCCTACAGGTCTGGTGTAGCAGACATCGAAAAGTATTTTTTTAAAGTAAAACAATGTTTATTCTATGAACTCAAATTAACCTTTTTAAAACATACAGTGAACATCTTAGCAACCATCAATTCAAATACAAGTCCCAAAGAATACAACACTAAGTAATGCTTACCCTATCCTTTTAACATCCAGAAGACTTACAAAAAACATAACCTTTAACAGAAGCACATCAGGTTAAAGTCACTACTGAAAACATTTATAATTCTGAATTCACCAAATGATCAAGAGATAGTCTTTTCATGGCAGAGAGAACAGCAGTGCAGCTGCTTTGTCTGGCTTCAGCTCCAACCCTGAAAACAAAACCAAAAAGACAGATACACCCAAGCTTTTCTCAAAGTGAAACTAAAAAGCAGAGCCAGAGCTCAGCTCCACCCACACTCGGACACCACTGCAGTAACATGAGCAGCCAAACATTTCTTAAAGCGACATTCCCATGACACCACTCAGCAGGAGAGCTCGTACTCCACAAGCCCCATGGCGAGATCGATCCGTTCGTCCCCGTGTGTCTCGTGGGGGTTATAACACATATCAAGGGAGGCAGTGGTGCAGTGGTATTGTTGCTGGGATAGCAATCCAGAGACCAAGGTAATGCTCTGGAAACCCGGATTCGAATCCCACAAGGGCAGATTTTAAAAATCTGGAATTAAAAGTCTAATGATGACCATAAAACCATTGCTGATTGTCGTAAAAATCCATGTGGTTCACTAATATCATTTAGGGAAGGAAATCTGTCATCCTTACTTGGTCTGGCCTACATGTTACTCTAGACCCACCAGCAATGTGGCTGACTCTTAAATACCCTCAGGGATGGGTAATAAATGCTGGTCCAGACAGTGATGCCCACATCCCATAGACGAATAAATAAATAAATAAATATTGCTTTGCTGTTTGGTGCTGCATTTTCGACATTGCAACATGACTTCATTACTTGTAAAATGTTTTGTGATATTTTCGGGTTGTCTGAGGAGATATATAGTTGCAATGTCTCTCTCTCTTTCTCAATAATGGTTTATAACTTTATAACTTTTACCTTTAGGTTTCCTCATGAAATTCTACCCAGTGGGTGCTTCCCTCACCCTGTGCTATGAGGTGTGCTGTCGTGGGGCTGAGTGGATTGAAGTCCCCCTCAAACTGCTTCCCACCAGTTAATTCATTGTTCCACTCCTGTTGGAGCTCTGGGACACAACTCACTGCGCCGACCTGAATTTGCCTTGTCTTCACTTTTTTAGTCAATATGAAAAATATTTTCAGCATGAGATGCAGCACGGTAGCACAGTGGGTAGCACTGTTGCTTCACAGCCCCAGGGTCCCAGGTTCGATTCTCGTCTTGGGTCACCGTCTGTGTGGAGTCTGCCTGGGTTTCCTTCGGGTGCTCTGGTTTCCTCCCACAGTCCAAAGATGTGCAGGTTAGGTGGATTGGCTATGCTATATTGCCCCTTAGTGTCATAAAAAGGTTAGGTGGGGTTACGGGGATAGGGTGGAGGTGTGGGCTTGGGTAGGGTGCCCTTTCCAGAGGCTGGTGCAGACTGGATGGGCCAAATGGCCTCCTTCTGCACTCCATGAGATATATCACAAAGATAGAGTTAATGCCTTTCAACATCTTTTGGTATTTTCCGAGGTTTTATAGTGCTTGTTCAAGTGGCTAAGACTTGTACTTTTGGTCTAGCCAGATGGTGCCATAGAATGATCCACGGGGAGTCTCTCTCCACAACAGTTTACCCACAGGAAATCACTCGTCCAGTTGTCACTCTCCCCACAATTGTCTGCTGGGAGTGGCATGTATAAAGAGTGAGTTAGTGGCACCACTGGTCTCCAGTTCAGACAATAATGGGTTCAATAAAAGCAAAATACTGCGGATGCTGGAAATCTGAAACAAGAGCAGAAAATGCTGGAAAAACGCAGCAGGTCTGGCAGCATCTGTGGAGAGAGAACCTAAAGTTAAGGGAAGGGATTCTCCCATCTTGCTCGCAGCTGGGATTCTCCAGTCCCGCTGAAAACGAATAGGGTTTTGGCTGGGATGCCAAATTCTCCGTTCTCACTTGCAGTGGGGCGGCAATGGACGAGACCGGAAAATCCCACAGAATGTGTCTTGTCACATGATTCTTCTTCAGACCCCCCAATCCAAGCTTGCGCATGTAACCTAGCCTGATGTCAAAGCGCAGTACTGAGGGAAAGTGCTGCATTGTCAGAGTTTCTACCTTTCAGGTGAACTGGCTTTACTTGTAGATGATCAAGAGCATTCTCCTGGTGTCCTGGCCAACGTTAACCCCTCAACCAAAACTAAGAGGGTCAGTTCAACTTTGGTGTAATACTGTTGACTTTGATTCAGTCGCCTGTTTTTCACCTCTCCCTGTCTATGAAATTTGGGAGAAATGTATAGCAGGTGCCAGAATAAATATTGTCTATTTCACACTATATCGTAAAATCAAAATTACTCTCTTGATAGTGAGGGAAGAGTACATTATCTCATCGCTGCCTTCCTGCACGTGAATTGGCTGCTTCATTTGCTTACCGACCAACACTGACTATTTAGAAAGTCACTCAGCTATCACGTGCTTCTGAAAGCTCAGGTGATACAGAAGTTTTTATATAGTTTCTGTCTTTATCAATTTAAAACTAAAGCAGAACGTAATACATCTGATGGAAAAACGTGAGCCTGTCAGCCTACAGTCTGCAGTGAAACACATTTATTTTGAGATACTTCACACGCCACACTCCTTTGCACATTTACACGGGTATGTGGTGCGTCTTGCACTTTGGGTTGCCAGCTTTACTTGGACGTACTACTGAAGATTTCATCACATCTCCCACTTCCCAGTCACCCTATGACCCAACCACTTTACTTCTCATTTCAAATATTTCCACAGCTGATAAATGAAAGCCAACAAACAAATGAAAGAAAAGTAAAATAGGTTTATTTTATTGTAGCCTAATGATTTTCAACTTGGGGTTGCCTGTTCGAGAGCCAGGAGATTGAACGTGTTCTAGAGCCAGGCGATCTCACTCCTCGCTTCTCCCCAATGTTCTGCCATAATAATTACAGACAGCAAGAGGAAACCACATTGAGACATCAGGAACAACTAGCTGATGCTATCCTTATTTACCAGCAATAGAACAGTGAACGGAAGGATGGGTACAGAATTTCATTGAATGAAGGAGTTGGCCACACAACAGTGAGGATCTGGAGGATTGTTGTTGAATATTTGTTTATCTTCAGTCAGCAGACTCCAGCTCAAAGAAGGGACTGCGAGGGAACACCTCCAGAACAGCTCAACTCAACTGGATATCAACAACTTGCATTTATCTAGTGCCTCCAACCGAGTTCAAACATCCCCAAGGCTATTCGCAGGAGGATTATCAAACACAAATTTAACACTGAGCCACAGAAGGAGATATTATGGCAAGTTCCCAAGGGCTTAGCGAAAGATGTCTAAGGAGCCTCCCAAAGGAGAAAGATCGAGAGTCAAAAGGGGTTTAGGGAGGAATTTAGGGCCAGGACAGCTGAAGGCACGGTTACCAAAAGCAGGACGCAGGAAATATCAAAAGTTCCCAGCATGTTAACAAAGAAAAGATGCTGGGCGGGATTCTCTGTTGTCCATCTCCAAAATCGGGAACGGCAATCAGGCGAAGAATGGCTCCCGATGCCAAAATTGCGACAGGCGCCGGTTTGACGCCGGGTCGTGATTCTCCGCCACCTCCAACTCGACGTTATCGAGACGCACACCGCGCACAGTCACAACCGCGTTTGAATATCAAGCTGTCTCCGATAGGCCGAGTTCCCGGCGGCGCAGGCCATGTGTGGTCTCAGCGGTAGTGAACCTGGCTTGGCGGCTGCAGAGAGGGCACGCTGGCAGTGTCCAGCACCGCCATACTCCGCCGAGAGCCGTGCCGCTGGCCGAGGGGCTACTGCCAGGGCTAGGGGGAGTAGTGGGGGATGGACGGGAGGTGGCCTGCGGGGTCGGGTTGGCCGGGTACGCAGTCCAGCATAACCGGAGCCAACTTGACGGGGGCAATCGGTGTGTGTGTGGGGGGTATAGGCATACCCGCAGCTTGTCAGCCCTGCGCGTATCCAGAAAGGACCCGGTGATTCTCCCACCATTTTAGCGCATTCCGCAGGTGTTTCACGCGGCGCTGGTGCGAGCCCCTCACTGGTAGCAGAATCGGTGCAGGTGTGACGCCGATTTTTCCATCGTGAAACACCACAGATCCGTTGTTGGCGTCAGTACGTAGACGCAGGAACGGAGGATCCAGCCGGCTCTCTTTTGGCCTACCTGAAATAACTGCTAGCAGCTGCCAGGACCACCCGATGGCAGGAGAACTCCCTGTCTTCCACACACAGCACCACATCTGTCAGGGACCCCTCCAGGCGGAGGCCCTCCAGGCCACCCTGGAGGACGGAAGAGAAGCCAGTGTCGTCAAAGGTCATCCTCCCATCGGACGAACCCTCCGTCAGCCCCTCGACGTCCCAGGAGTGTGTCCCAGTCTGGCTGCTCGAGGACTGGTCGGTGCTGTTCTCCACCACGTCTGCCATTTCGCATGCTACTGTTTGATTGCTCCACTCTCCGCTGACTGCATCAGCGTTCTGAGGTTTCGAAGTCGGTTGTAATGTTGCCCTTGGACGGATTTCCTGCTCATGACTCGCTCCTTATCAGAGACCAACACGCATGCATAACAGGAAGAGCTGCGCTTTCTCATTTTTTAAAATCCATCTCCCCCTCTTACCCAGTACTGCCCCTCACATGCTTTTCTTTCATGGAGTTTAGTTAGTTCACTGAACGATGATAAATAAACACTTCTCATCTCATTCGTGTTTCTTTAGTGTAAAAAGGAATTGAATGTAATGTGCAGATATAGCGTGGGTAAAATAAGAAAGCAGCGCTCTAAACCGGGCAGGCAATCTATGTTAGAGTCAAAGCAGGGCTTGGGTGACGTCAAACACCATGAGTCTGCAGATCGAGAGTGTCTGATCTGACTCCTCAAATCATGTGGGGTTAGTTCCTGCCCTAAGGATGACCTTCCCCTAGCAAAGTGCTTAATGATAAAGGTCGCCCACAAACAGATAGCAATGATTTTCAGTGAAACAATTTATATTTTTTGGTTTTCTACCTCTCGTGAGGACAATGACACTTGTTGCCTTTGATCCCTTTGGCTGCGGACAGTTCATGGGTTGAATTGCAAGGTGCTCAACTACATCAACTCTCACAAACTTCTACAGATGTGCCATAGAG
The DNA here is from genome assembly GCF_047496885.1 of Scyliorhinus torazame. NCBI lineage: Eukaryota > Metazoa > Chordata > Chondrichthyes > Carcharhiniformes > Scyliorhinidae > Scyliorhinus > Scyliorhinus torazame. The sequence continues at coordinate 123,858,730 of NC_092720.1, read as the reverse complement.
AGCATCCTATCCAGCTGCATCACAGCTTGGTATGGCAACTGCTCGGCCCAAGATCACAAGTAACTGCAGAGTGTGGTGAACTCAGCCCAACGCATCACACAAGTTTGCCACCCTCCCATTGATTCTGTCTACACCTCCCACTGCCTCAGGAAGCATTGTCATAAACCCCTCCCACCCAGGCTTTGCCCTCTTCCAGACCCTTCCATCAGCCAGCAGATACAGAAGTCTGAAGACCCACACATCCAAGACATAGGAACAGGTTCTTTCCCACAGCTATTAGACTCCTCAACGACTCTCCCTCGGACTGATCTGTTCCCTGTAAGAACACTATTCACGATGCCCTATGCTGCTCTCCAATCACTATTTGTTGATGTACCATTTGTCAATGTATCATAGAATCGTAGAATTTACAGTGCAGAAGGAGACCATTCGGCCCATCGAGTCTGCACCGGCCTTTGGAAAGAGCACCCCACTTAAGCCCACACCTCCACCTTATCCCTGTAACCCATTAACCCCATTTGTCCTTTTTTAGACACTAAGGACAATTTATCACGGCCAATCCACTTAACCTGCACATCTTTGGACTGTGGGAGGAAACCGGAGCACCCGGAGGAAACCCACGCACACTCGGGGAGAACGTGCAGACTCTGCACAGACAGTGACCCAAGCCGGGAATCAAACCTGGGACCCTGGAGCTGTGAAGCAACGTTGCTAACCACTGCTGAAAAATACTTTTCACTGCACTCTGGTACATGTGACAATAAATATCAGTCAATCAATCAATCATGCTGCCTCTCTCCGGGAGTTCACAAATTCAACAGCAGTGCCAAGCTGTATGACGGCAGGACGATGAGGTCCAGTGAAGTGAGTGTGACAAACAGAGTAGGCAATGGATCCCAGTGGAAGTCTGTCATAGGAACTTCTAACTATGGACATGCTAGCTATTCTCATTATGTGGGGCCTTGGTGCAATGTTGGAGCCTCCAAGAAGGTCAAGACCACCAGTATCTCAGACAGAACTTAGTCACAGCAATGAAGTGAGGAGAACCTACCAACAAGTAAATGTCTTCTGGGTTGTGGAATATCTGCTCAATTGGGATAATTCTCCCCTCTTGTACTTGCGCTCCATCAAGCACTCCTGAGTCTAGAATCAGGGGCGCCATTCTCCGCCGGCGGGAGTCTCCGTTTTGCCGGCGCCCGGGGGTTTCCCGACGGCGTGGGGCTGCCCCACAATGGGAAACCCCATTGACCGGCCGGTGTTACGGAGACTCCCGCCAGCCGGTCGGGGCAGAAATGTGGCGGGGCGGGTAGGAGAATTTCGCCCCCAGGTGAGTTAAATGTTGAGTAAAGCTTCCTCCATACTGTGCCAACAAACATTCCAAAAGCAATGCTAAACACAGAGTAATCTCTTTGACATTGTCCCACAAAAACTCCCAGGGCAGGTACAGAAAGGATTTGATATAGAGTAAAGATCCCTCTACCCTGCCCCATCAAGCGCTGTCATGGTAGGTACGGCATGGGTTAAAAAAAGTACAGCATGGGTTAAAGGCCGAGTAAAGCTAACGCTGTACTGTTCCCTGAAGCATTCTCAGATCAAATACAACACAGTTAGATAGAGGGCGCGATCTGACGAAAATGTTTCTAGGGGCATGATGTACTGGCCAAGCTGCACCCGAAAAGTAGCGATCTGTGGCACACGTGGCCAGTAAATGACGGGAGACCCCACTCTCGGGATCTACCCAGCTCGCTATGTCTTGCGTGATTTAATGCGACCTCACGAGACGTCATGATGTGAAGCCCACCAATTGTGGGCAGGATCGCTTTTTGGCAAATCTGCATATTGGAGCAGGACGGCTAATATCACTCTGATATGCAGTTCCTGGAGTTAACCAAGGCATTGGGATCTTCCTTTCACCTTGGAAACCTTGGGCTAGCACCGTTCAGTGCTGGTCTCCACAAATGGGAACCAGATGGAACGTCGCTCGTGGAGGTCACCCAGGGGATTGGAGGCCCCCAAGTGCTTGCCCTCTGGTCAGGGTGGCACCCTGGCACAGCCAAGGTGCCCAGGTGGCACTGCCAGCCTGGCATGCTGGCTGCGCCAAGGTGGTATTTTTTACACAGTGGTGATAGGGCCGGGGGACCCGGGGACCCCCTTAAAGTGAGTTGGTGTTTGGGGGGGGGGGGGGGGGGGGGGGCTCGCCGATCACGTCAGGTGCTCAAAGGATCCAGACGCCATTTAGAATTGGTGCCCGATCTCTCCCTGCACGGAGGAGTTCCAGCAAGCGGAGCTGCTCAGTGCAGAAAACGCAGCTGAGTACGTGTGTGTTCCCTGCTGAGGATGTTAGAAAGCGGGTGTTTCTCAGCACTGCGTGCACTGGGGAAACATGTGGCGAAACGCGCTCGCTATGGGACTCTGTTCCCATTTGGTTAGATCGGCCCGAGGTGTCATTTGTGGTGGGTTTTGCTGGGATTTTCTCCCCGGCTCTGTCAGAGAGTTCCCCACTGCTATCTAACCACACTTAGTCACTTTTGTGGGCCCTGGGAAGTTTCTCACCGGGCTAGCCCTCACATTATTGTCATCACTGGGTAGCTGAACTCACTGGCCAGACCGGATCCTCAGAGATCTTGCCACCATTTTGAAAGAGTGCCCCGATCTTTAAGTGAGCTTGAGGGTTCCCCCACACCACCACCATCCACGGGCAATGTCGCCCTCAACACACATGGGTACTACCCCACACCCCCCAAGAGGGGACTTTGGGGTTGCTGATGGCTCCCCTTTTTCAGGACCCCTACCCTTCACCCCCCCCAACCTTCCAGAGGTCTCTTAATATCTGTCCTGTATCCCTCCACCCTTCATGCCCTCCTTTCATGTGCATCGTCCCTCCCAGGCCCTCACACGTGGCAGTGCCACCCTGGCACCCTCACACCCTGCCACCGTGGCACACTGGCAGTGCTCCTGCCGGCTTTTCAGTGCCATCCAGACACCTTGACTGTGCCAAGTTGACAGTGACAGGTTGCCCACGTTCAAAGGGGTGGGCCAAGGGGGCCACCCTGTCCCTGCCCTTGACTGCCCAGGGGCCTCTAATGACCCGCGAGACCCCCCCCCCCTCCCCCCGGATGCTGTTCGGCCTGGCTCACATTTGTGTGGACCAGCAGTGAATGGCGCCCAGCTGAGGACTGCCTGGGAGTCCAGCAGAGGCCAGGATCCCGCTAGATCCCGGGTGAGCACACCTAAGCAGGTTTTAAACCTACCCATTGTAGTCGGGATACCGATTGCGACGCTTCGTGAGACCTGGGTAAATCTCCGAGGCAGACTGACTGCCGAGAAGCGCATGCAAGGCCTCTCCTGGCATCTACCTGGCGTCACGCTCCCATTCAGGTGTAATGCAGCTGGTACAAATTGTATAAAAGTGCAATGGGATAATCTTGCATGGTTATGGGGACCGAGTGGGACTAGATTATTCCATGGGGTGCCAACTTGGACTTGATGGGTGAAATGGCCTCTTTGTGCCATAGATGACTCTATGACTCCACTCCATTAAAAACTGCCCAGATGAGGCACAGCATAATTTGCATACAAAGTAAAGCTCCCTCTGCACTGTTCTAAAAAAAGTAGCATATCGTGCATAGCATGGGTTAAATATCTTACCCAACAACTCTATCTCTGCCCAACATTTTCTGCCTCAGAGGAGCACTTGGCAATGCCACCCAGGCATCCTGATATTAGTCTATCCTCATGACCTCTCCAAGGGAAGTTGTTAATTCGATTCCAGTTTTTTTCAAAAAGGTATTTTATTCCAAGCATGTTCAAAATAAAATCACAACTTTAACATCCAACAGAATATAGTTTGTATATTTTGCCCATTTACTTCACCCTCCCTCCCCACAACAAACAGCTCCTCAAATATAGTCATAAACGGCCAGTCCCATACCTCGAAGCCCTCCTCTGAACCCCCTGAGGCAAATTTGATTTTCTCTAATCTGAGAAACTTGTCCAAGTTTCCCAACCGTGACGCGACCCCCAGTGGCGTAGCCGACCTCCAATTCAAAAGTATCCATTGCCGGGCAATCAGGGAGACGAAGGCCATGACAATCACCCCCTTCCCCTCCAGCAGCTGCAGCACCTCCGACACCCCAAAGATCGCCACCAGAGAGTCCGGCTTCATCTCAAACCCTACAATCCTCGATAGGTTCCTAAACACTGCCTCCAAAAAGTTCTCCAACTCCACACACCCCCAGAACATATGGGCATGGTTCACCAGTCCCCTGCCACACCTCTCGCACCTCTGGGAAAAACCCATTCATCCGGGCCCGAGTCATGTGTACCACCATAAACTTTGTAAAGTTCACCCTTGCGTAGGAGGAGGTCGAGTTCACTCGGCGCATTTCCTCGCACCAAAGTCCCCATCCTATCTCCCTCCCCAACTCCTCCTCACACTGCCACTTGATCTTTTTCACGAAGGCCATGCCCTGCTCTCCCAACCACACATATATGTCCCCGAAATTAACGTCTACATGGCAAACTAAGCAATATTTACCTGGCCTTACGGAGGAAAATCGCAAGGGACTGAAAAACAAACAGGAACCTTGGCAGTATGTTCATCTTTGCCAAGGCCTCAATCGCCAGCATAAACAGCAGCGGGGACAGGGGACACCCCTGCCCCATTCCCCTACGCAGCCAAAAATACCCTGGGTTTGTCTCATTCATTTGCACACTTGCTATGAGGGTCGCATAAAACAACCGAACCCATGCCACAAACGTCGGCCCGTGCCTCCCCAGGATTTCAAACAAATATCTACACTCTACCTGGTAAAAGGCCTTCTCTGCGTCCATTCAAACAATCACTGATGTGTTAGGCACGTTGGTTCGACGTGGACTGCACTCGATGCAGGGAAGTTAGAAACAGACGTCTAACACAGGAGAAGATCCAACACTGTTTTATTCAACTAGATGAACTGCTGTACATATTCAGCTATGGGTCGACACTATACTGATCTGACTAGTGACCTTGTAGTAGCCTGACCAGACTTACTAGCTACCTCCTGGTGTTTGTGCTTGCTAGTTCGTGGACTCTGATTGTCTCAGTAGCTGGGTCCCGAGAGAGCGGGAAACCTTGTGCCCTCTGGCTTTATAGTGGTAGTGTCCTGTCTGGCGATTGGCTGTGCTGTGTTGTATGCTTACTGGTCATCCTATATGTCAATCACTGCCTGTCTGCATCTCATTATGTACATGAGTGGATATTATGACATCTCCCCCTTTTTTTTTTTGAGTTAAATAAATACTGAGGTATAATATAAATATATATAAATATATATAAATACATATAAATATATATAAATATATATATATATAAATATATATATAAATATATATATATATATATATATATATATATACACAAACGGTGATTGAACAAACGTATATACATGGGAAGGTGTCGATAGTGCAGATACATGGCAAACTGAGCAATATTTACAAAAGTTAAGTCGATGGATTCAGTCACAAAAAGTTACAAACGTTATGTCTACAGATTCAGTCTTTGTGACAGGTGACGAATTCTTGTCGATCGCCGCAGAGGTGGATCAGGAGCCGCCTACACGTGGAGAGGTGGGATCGCAGGATCACTGGCAGATCGGTGGCCTCGTGGCAGGGTACGTCCGGAGAAAGCATGATAGCCGGTGGAGAACTGTGGTCAGGTGGTGGGCGCGGAACTCTTCGCAATGCCCCTCTGTTGCGCCGTAGCAGGGAGCCATCAGCCATGGGAACAATGAAAGACCTCGGGGCAACTTGTTTGACAACAACAGCTGTGGCTGACCAATCGCCCTCAGGCAACTGGACGCAAACATGATCGTCTGGAGCCAGCTCAGGTAAATCCGTGGCATGAGCGTCATATGTTAGGTGGATTGACCATGATAAATTGCCCTTAGTGTCCAAAATTGGCCTTAGTGTTGGGTGAGGTTACTGGGTTATGTGGATAGGGTGGAGGTGTTGACCTTGGGTAGGGTGCTCTTTCCAAGAGCCGGTGCAGACTCGATGGGCCGAATGGCCTCCTTCTGCACTGTAAATTCTTCTGCACTGTAAATTCTATGATAAATTCTACGATGTGGCCTTCTGTTGGGCCCGGGACTGCTGCACTTTTTGCAGTACTGTGAGGTGTCAAGGTCTGGAACATGGATGGCTGGAACTGTGGTCCTCAGAGTGCAATTCATGAGCATCTGCGCTGGGGATAACCCAGTGGACAGTGGGGTGGCCCTGTATGCCAACATTGCCAGGTTGAAGTAGGAGCATGAGTCTGCAGATTTGCACAGCAACCGCTTGACAATATGGATCCCTTTCTCGGCCTTCCCGTTTGATTGCGGGTAGTGGGGACTGGAGGTAACGTGATGGAAATTGTAGGACTGTGCAAAATCAGACCATTCTTGGCTGTAAAAGCATGGACCGTTGTCGCTCATTACCGTGAGCGGTATCCCCTGCCTGGCGAACGTTTCTTTGCAGGCTTTGATGACCACCTTCAACGTGAGGTCGGACAGTTTCACCACTTCTGGGTAACTGGAGAAGTATCGACCAGGAGTACGTAGTCACGCCCCTTGGCATGAAAAAGGTCTACACCTACTTTGGACCATGGAGAGGTCACGATCTCGTGCTGTTGCAGTGTTTCCTTGGGTTTAGCCGTTTGAAACTTCTGACAGGTAGGGCAGTTGAGGACAGTGTTGGCAAAATCCTGGTTAATGCCCGGCCAGTAAACCGCCTCCCGAGCTCTGCGTCGGCATTTCTCGACTCAAAGGTGACCCTCATGGAGTTGACCCAGCACCATAGCCTGCATGCTTTGAGGAATAATGATCCTGTCGAGTTTCAGAAGGATTCCCTCCACAACCATCAGCTCGTCTTTAACATTAAAGAACTGTGGACATTGTCCCTTCTGCCAGCCATTGGTAAGGTGCTGCATCACACGCTGCAGCAGAGGGTCCTTGGCCGCCTCCTCACGAATTTGGACCACCCGTTCATCAGGGGCCGGAAGGTTGGTGGCACACAACTGCACTTGCGCTTCTATGTGGCAGATGAAGTCACCTTGTTCACACGGTGTGGTAATGGACCGGGATAGGGCATCTGCAATGATCAGCTCTTTGCCTGGCGTGTAGACAATTTCGAAGTCATAGCGGCCGAGTCGAAGAAGATTTTGCTGTAACCGAGGTTCCATGTCATTTAAATCCTTCTGGATTATGTGGACTAGAGGCCTGTGGTCCGTTTCCACCGTGAATTTCAACAGGTCGTAAACGTAGTCGGGAAACTTGACTATCCTGTCAGGAGACCCAGACACTCCTTTTCGATCTGGGCATACCGTTGCTCAGTGGGCGTCATGGCCCTGGAGGAATATGCCACTGGAGCCCAGGACGAGGAGTCATCTTGTTGGAGGAGCACCGCCCCAATGCCGTCCTGGCTTGCATCAGTTGATATCTTGGTTTCCTTGGTTGGGTCGAAGAACGTTAGAACTGGGGCTGTGCTGAGCTTCGCCTTCAGCTCACGCCATTCCGCTTCATGTGGCGTTGATCGCCAAGACCTTGTCGGCGTCTGGCCGCACACCCTGCCACGAGATGTGGTCGCCTAGAAACTTTATATCAGATTGACCAAATGAGCACTTGGCCCTGTTGAGCTGGAGACCATGTTCATGAATTCGCTGGAAGACCTGCTTGAGGCGAGCGATGTGTTCCTGGGGCGTTGTGGACCAGATGATCACGTCGTCCACGTATACTCGTATCCCCTCGATGCCCTCCATCATCTGCTCCATGATGCGATGAAACACTTCAGAGGCAGATATGATACCGAAAGGCATGCGGTTGTAACAGTAGAGGCCGAACGGGGTGTTGAACGTGCACAGCTTGCGACTGGACGCATCCAGCTGTATTTGCCAAAAACCCCGGGAAGCGTCCAGCTTATTGAAGAATTTGGCATGAGCCATCTCACTGGCTAACTCTTCACGCTTCGGGATCAGCTAGTGCTCCCGCATAATGTTGCGGTTTAGATCCTTGGGATCAATGCAAATGCGGAGCTCCCCTGATGGCTTCCTTACGCAGACCATGGAGCTGACCCCGTCTGTTGGCTCCTTGACCTTCGAGATGATGCCCTGGTCTTGGAGGTCCTGTAGTTGCTTTTTCAGACAATCCTTGAGGGGCACCGGCACCCGGCGTGGCGCATGGATTACAGGGTTGGCGTTCGGCTTGAGCAGTATTTTGTATCGGTACGGGAGCGTGCCCGTTCCATCGAATACACTGTGGTACTGCGTGGTAATGTCGTGTATGTTGGCTTGCAAGTTTCCATCGGGTGAGGCCGTCGCCGGTGATGATGAGATGGTGTGGACTCGCTGAACTAGGTTCAGGAGCTTGCAGGCGCGAGCACCGAGCCGGGACGCCGTCAGGCCTGACGATTTCAAATCGTAACGTTGCCTCGATCGCTTTGTTGGATAGCCCTAGTTGACACGAACCACTGGCAGCTATGGCATTGCCATTTTAGTCAAGGAGCTGGCAGGCCGGTGGAAGAATGCTTGGTCGGGCCTGGATGGAGTTGAGGTCGGATTGAGAGAAGAGGTTCGCAGACGCGCCGGTGTCCAGTTTAAATCGGATGCGAGCCTTGTTAACTGTGAGGACGGCACACCACTCATCGTCGGGATCCACACTGAGGATCGGGAGGCGTTGTGCAGGTGTGGTGGAGGCCAGCTCATGTGTGGTTATGATGCCCACCTGATATGGAGACTTGAGGCAGCCAGCATCAGGGTCCGTTGGGCTGTCGGGATCAGAATCTGGCATGCCTTGTTGTATTGAGTGGATACTTCTGCGCCGCAGCTGGGATCGCTGGCTGCTGAGCGGTGGAGCGGATCTGCAGAGGGCTGTGTAGTGGCCAAGCTTGCCACACTGGAGACATCGGCATCTTTTTGCCAGACATTGCCGCTTTAAGTGGGCGGAGCCACAATTCGGACGCGTCATGATGCTGACATCAGCGTGATCCGTGCGCCATTGCGCATGCGCAGTGCGGTCGTCCGACATACGCACCTGCGCAGTCGGATTTTCGGTCTCGTCGTCCACTCAGTCGTGGCGCACATGCGCAGGGATCCGAGAAAAGCGGCCACTCTCCTCGATGCTCAGGCCCTGCATCTGTGCAATGGCCTGCACCCTTTCTGCCTCGTGGGAGGCCAGCTTTGCAGTTTCTGCCGCTCTGATGTGGGAGTAATGATTCTTAGCATGCTCATGGACAACGCACGTCTCGATAGCGACAGAGAGGGCCAACTGTTTGACTTTCAGGAGCTGCTGCCGAAGGGAGTCGGACTGGACCCCGAAAACGATCTGATCTCGGATCATGGAATCAGCCGTCGAGTCATAGTTACATCACTGCGCGAGGATGCGAAGATGGATCAAGAAGGACTGAAAAGGTTCATCCTTACCCTGAAGCCTCTGCTGGAAGATGTACCGTTCAAAGCTCTCATTCACCTCAATGTCGCAGTGGCTGTCGAACCTCAGCAGGACTGTTCTGAATTTTGTTTTGTCTTCGCCGTCAGCGAACGTAAGCAAATTGTAGATGTGGATGGCGTGGACCCCCACAGTGGAGAGAAATAGCACGATCTTCCTGGCATCCGATGTTGCCTCGAGGTCGGAGGCCTCGATGTACAAGAGGAACTTTTGCTTGAAGATTTTCCAGTTGGCGCCGAGGTTGCTGGAGATGCGGAGTTGCGGAGGAGGCTGGATGTTTTCCATTTGACCGGATGGCTGCTTGCTGGTCATTGCTGATTCACTCGAGGTAGGTCCGTCAAGATCAGTATCACTCCGGTACCATGATGTGCTAGGCAGGTTGGTTCGATGTGGACTGCACTCGATGCAGGGAAGTTAGAAACAGACGTCTAACACTGGAGAAGATCCAACACTGTTTTATTCAACTAGATGAACTGCTGTGCATATTCAGCAGTGGGTCGACACTATACTGATCTGACTAGTGACCTTGTAGTAGCCTGACCAGACTTACTAGCTACCACATGGTGTTTGTGCTTGCTAGCTCATGGACTCTGACTGTCTCAGTGGCTGGGTCCCGAGAGAGCGGGAAACCTAGTGCCCTCTGGCTTTATAGTGGTAGCGTCCTGTCTGGTGATTGGCTGCACTGTGTTGTATGCTTACTGGTCATCCTGTGTGTCAATCACTGCCTGTCTGCATCTCATTATATACATGAGTGGATATTATGACAATCACCTCTGGCACTCGCCACCCCCTCCACCCCTCCCTCTGACAGGGTCATAATTATGTTTAGCAACCTCCTAACATTACTAGAAAGCTGACTCCCCTTCACAAATCCTATTTGGTCCTCCGAGACCATCTCCGGTACACAGCCCTCCAACCTTCACCACGACTTTCGCATCCGTGTTCAGCAGTGAGACGGGCCTGTAGGACCCGCACACCAGCTGATCCTTCCCCTTTATTGGGATCAGCGAACTCGACGTCTGTGCCTTCGGAGCCGGCAGCTCCCCCTTCTCCACCACTTCATTGAACATACCCAGAAGTTGGGGGGCCAACTCTGCCGCAAACTACTTATAAAATCCCGCCGGGAAGGCACCCAGCCCTGTGCCTTGTCCGGCTGCATCATGCCAATGCACTTCATCACCTTCTTCAGCCCTAATGATTCCTACAGCGCCTGCTTCTTCCCCTCCTTCAACTCCAGGAAGTACAGCCCGTCTAGGAGCTGACCCATATCAGCCTCCTCCTCCTCGCGCCCCCCCCAAGCTGGTGGGCCAACATACGGCTTGCCTTCTCCCCTACTCATACTGCACCCCTCCTCCTGCCCCCTGCAGATGACCCACCTCCCTTCCCATCATCAACTAGTCAAACTGCCCCTGAAGCCTCTTTCTTTCCGTCAGCAACTCCTTCATGGGGACCACAGAATACCTCCGATCCACCTCAACTATCTCGTCCAACTATCGCCTTCCTACCCATCCTATCCTTATGGGCCTTGAACGAGGTAATTTCCCTCCAGACCTGCGCTTTCCAAGGCTCCCAGAATATGGCTGCCGTTACCTCCCCATTCAGATTGAGCACAACATAATTCTGAATCGCCTCTGCCACCTTCCCGCAGAACTCTTTGTCTGCCAAAGCCTTGTATCCAATCTCCACCCCGCCCTCTGTACTTGACTCGAACAAGGTCTCACATCTAGATAGTGCGGAGCATGGTCCAAAATCACTATTCCCGCATATTCCACTCCTCCCACCCCCATCAGCAACGCCCGCCTCACCACAAAAAGGTCAATCTGGGAATATGCATACAAGAAGAAGGTTAATCCCTCTCTCCTGGGTGCCTAAACCTCCACGGATCCACCATTCCCATTCTCTCCAGAATCCCTCCCAGCTCTTGCATCATTCTCTACCTCCCCATCGACGTAGGGCTCGAACTATCCATCCTCGGCGACAGTACACAAATAAAATCGCCCCCTTCATATTCAGCTGGTAAGAGTCCAAGTCCAGAATCGCTCCTTACAGCCTCTTCATGAATCCGGAGTCATCCCAATTAGATGCATACACATTCACCAAAACCACTGGAGTCCCTACTGGCACCGGACTCACTATCACAACCTCCCCCCCTGGGTCTTGCACCTTCCTTGCCCCATAAACCCTGTTTTCTTATACATTAATATGGCGACTCCCCCTCGACTTCGAGTCGAACCCCGCGTGGAACGCTTGCCCCACCCATCCCTTCCTCAGCCTCATCTGATCTGTCACCCAGAGATGCGTCTCCTGCAAGAAAATCACCTCTGCTGTCAAGCTTTTCAAGTGCGTGAACACACGGAACTGCTTAACTGTCCCATTTAGCCCGTAGCATTCCATGTCCCGACTCTCACCAGAGGCTCTTGCCTCCCTTCCCCATCTAGAGTCCGCATTCACCCTTGGGCTCCACCCCTCCCATTTCACTCTCTGAATCGGGATCACCCAAGATGGCCCCCCAGCCCCGTCCATGACCAAACCGATTCTAAATATTGGCCTCATTGTCTCTCCTCCCCATCTCCCCAGGCCAATGGCCACAGCCCCCCACACTTCAGTTCCGTTCTCCAACATTCCTTACTAGCGTGGCGACTCCCACCTGAAGGGGCAGCACGGTAGCATTGTGGATAGCACAAATGCTTCACAGCTCCAGGGTCCCAGGTTCGATTCCGGCTTGGGTCACTGTCTGTGCGGAGTCTGCACATCCTCCCCGTGTGTGCGTGGGTTTCCTCCGGGTGCTCCGGTTTCCTCCCACAGTCCAAAGATGTGCGGGTTAGGTGGATTGGCCATGCTAAATTGCCCATAGTGTCCAAAATTGCCCTTAGTGTTGGGTGGGGTTACTGGGTTATGGGGATAGGGTGGACGTGTGGACCTTGGGTAGGGTGCTCTTTCCAAGAGCCGGTGCAGACTCGATGGGCCGAATGGCCTCCTTCTGCACTATAAATTCTATGATTCTATGATTCTAAGGCCCTAACTCAAACACCCACATTCACCAAGTCCTCGACCCATCCCCCATCTCTCCTGCACCCCCTTGCTGCTTCTCTCCAGCCCTCCTCCCTGGCCCCTCTCCCAACCCAATGCAAGAAACATAACCCCAAAATGGCCCCCATACAGAGAATTCTCGAACTGCACACCCTGACTCACTACAACCCCTCGTGCACTGTGCAGAGCATGACAAACAGAGAGAGTGCAGTACAAGTAAACATTGTACCCCATCACCGAAGGCTCCCCTCCAAAAAAAGCAGCAATTTGACTTCAATACAAAAACGTGGTATGCAACCAGCTCCATGCCAACCTTTTCCAATTGGCAAACAAAAACGAGTGACAAAATTTAGCAGAGACGGAAATTCCACCCACATTCCTCCTTCAGCCCTCCCCCAGCTTATTTTCCTGAATAAAGTCAATGGCCTCCACCGGTGTCCAAAGTCACATTCCCAAACCTCGACAGTGACCCAAAGTTTGGCCAGGTACACCACCCCAAACCAAATCTGGCACCGGTACAACAGTGCCTTGGCCTCGTGAATTCCTCGCGTCTCTTGGCCAGCTCCGCACCAATGATAAATCCGGATTCAGCTTCCTTCCCACTCGCAGTCCTGCTGAGCTCTGGCCCACCTCAGGATCTTTTCCTTGTCCTGAAACTTGTGCATACGCACAATCACTGCCTGCGGTGGCTCCCCCGCTTCTGCCTCAGAGACCTATCCACCTCCGGGACCCGATCCACCTCCGGGGCCTTGTCCAGCACCTTCTCGTCCATAAACCTGGCCATCCTCGCAACTTAGCCCTTTGCACTTGTTCCCTTCACTCCCTCCAGTCGGCCCACAATCTGAAGATTCTGCCGCTGGGGCCTGTTCTCCTGGTCCTCCACCTTTTCCCGCAGCATCTTACACATGTACCCCCAGGATTGTCATCTCCGCTTCCAGTGACGCCATCCAGTCGCTCTGGTCGGACACCACCTTCTCCATCTCTTGGATCGTTGCCCCCTGTACCTCCAGGCGCTTCTCCTCCTGCTCTAAAGTACCGCAGAGAGGTGCCACTGCCCCCTCAACGGTCTTCGACCAGTCACTCAGCATTTCTTTACGCTGCTGTCGAACTTCGATCTTAATGATGCTCATTGGCAGCTTTCCAGTCAATGAAGAGCCTTCCCCCTCCGCCATTTTTCCAACCGATGCTGCACCACGAGTCTCCTCCAAGTCTTTAGCCAGGGCTCGTACCGTCTTCTGTCGAGTTTGATACCCCGTAGAAATGCCCATCCGGGGGAGAACTGATCCCCCTCCACTCTCCATACAACCTTTCCACCAAAATTCCCTGAAATTCAGGTAAAAGGGACCAAAACCAACACCTCCAGGCAGGAGCCACCCTCTGTGCTAATATGTGAACAATTGCATGCTCTGGTCACTAGGAATTACGGTATTAACTGTCCAAAGCAGTGCATGTGAAACCCATTAAAAATACAAAGGCCTGCATCGCATCAGCCTGGCCTGCATTTAGGTCCCAGAGTTAGATGGCAATGTTTAATGATCCGTGGAAGCCGATTTGCATTGATTATTTCTGTCTCTGTTCATTCATTAAATCATTTCCATACTTTGTGCTACATACTTTGTGGCGCTAATTCCTGCAGTTTGGTGAATGGGAAACAGTAGTGAGAGTTTGAATGATCTGTGCATTTTATTTTGCCTGCGGAAGGCAGAGAAGCAATCTGGATTATCTGAAGCAAGTTGGAACATAAAAAGGAGGAAGCATATTGTAACGGTTGCACAGAGCCTTGGTCAAACCCCATCGGGGTATTGTGATCAGTCTTGGGGCACTTCAACACATCCTTCCTGCACCTCAGGAAGGGTATGTTGACCTTAGAGGGGGTACTGTGCAGACACACCAGGATGATATCAGGGCTTTAAAGGATGCCGAAACTCAGATTTTTTTCCCTCGTAGAGTTAGTAATTTGGAACTCTCTGCTGCGAAAGGATGTTGGGTCAACTGAAATTGGTCATTTCTGGGGGGGTATTAAGGAATATAGAACAAAAACAGGTGAATGGAATTGAGGTACAGACCAGCCATTTTCAATGGTCAAGTGAACATAACTTGTAGCATGCGTAACATCATGCCCTAAACAATGTGACCTATTCAAAATTTTATCATTTGTTTTCTTTTTCCTCCATGCGAATAAGTTACTATATAATATGAAGGATGAGGTAAATATGCAATACATAGCCACACAATCAATTCCTAGCGATCTGCCTAGTCACTTAAAGATGTTTATTCTGGCTGTTACCCAGGTCATTCGATCTTAATAGCTATCCTGCCTCAGAGGAAGTGCACTTTACTCCAATTTACTGAAATTAGGCCTCTATTGTTCTGGAGAAACATCCGTTCCACTGAAACAATCTTGACTACCGTGGACATCCTGTCTCACTTTGAGTTCTGTGCCCTACCTCTGTCATGTCTTTTTCAATGGGACATCTTAAAGGGCCACGAAGAATCCAGCACGAGTTGAAGAATAGAAATAAATAACATTTATTTACAATAACATATATATATGTATATATATATATATATACACACATACAACAGCAGCAGTAACTCCCTTGCTGCTCACTCCTCTCTAACTGGTTCCAAACTGGCCAGCTCTATTTATGCAGGGAATCTGCTAATGATTTCTCCCCCCCCCCCCCCTCATTGGGGAATCTCATACTCCCTAAGGATTGTGGGATTGCCATTAGTCCCCAGCCAGTGGTAAGCAGGCAGGTTATAACATCCCTCTCCCCCAAAGTCCAAGAAATTCACCGAAGACTGTGGCGAAGGAGGGCGTGGGACTTGTTTTGCCGCAGGCCGGACACCATTTGCACGAGGCGTCGGATCGAATGGCGCTTCCTGATAAACAGTGTAACGGTTATACACCCATGGCTCCTGGGCCCGAGGACTCCTCCTTTGAGGCGTCCTGTGTCTTCATCTTGGAGTCGGAGTCCGCTGCCTCTGTCATCTCGGCGTCTCTATCGCCACGCGGTTCTACAACGACCTGTGCAGGCTTTGAGTGCGGCACCAGAGGAAGATTGTGAGGAATACTCTCCACTGTGTCTGGTCTCTGTGGCTGTAAAAATGAGCTCCGGGGGCGGGTAACCTTTGGAAGAAATGGTCTTCTGGACCGAACGTGGTCTACATGCTTGCGCTGGAGATGACCCTGGGCTTGCACCTGGTAAGTGATAGGGCCCGTTCAGCGAACGATAACGCCAGGGACCCACTGGGCACTACCAGCAAAATTTTGAACGAACACTGGGTCACCGGGCGCAAACTGCTGAATCGGCCAGTGCCGAGAAAAGCCATGTCCCTGCCGTTCTGGAGTGCGGCGTACCTTTGCGCCAATGTCCGGCAAAACCATGCAAAGGCGGGTGCGAAGTCTCCAGCCCATTAGGAGTTCTGCGGGAGCTACCCCAGTCACCACATGTGGAGTGGCCCTGTATGAAAACAAAAAACAAGCCAGTCTCGTGTCCATCGACCCAGAAGACTGCTTCTTTAGGCCCCGTTTGAATGTCTGTACTGCACGCTCCGCCAACACATTGGAAACCGGGTGGTATGGAGCGGTGCGGATTTGGCGTATGCCGTTCATCTTCATGAACCTCGCAAACTCCTCACTTGTGAACGGAGTGCCGTTGTCCGTGACCAGCACCTCGGGGAGGCCATGCATACTGAGACAAACGCATCTTCTCGATTGTTGTGCAGGACGTTGTGCCTACCATCTTATGCATCTGTAACCATTTTGCACCTGTAACCATTTAGACTGGGCATCAATTAATAGAAGGAACATGGATCCTTGAAAAGGGCCAGCAAAATCTGCATGCAAGCGCGCCCAAGCCACCCTGGCCATTCCCAGTGATGTAGGGGCGCGGCCGGCGGAAGCTCCTGGCAAATGAAGCAGTTTTGGGCCACCTTCTCAATGTCGGTGTCGAGGCCTGGCCACCAGACATAACTCCGGACCAACATTTTCATTTTGGTCACGCCTGGATGCCCATTGTGCAAGTCTGATAATATCAGCTCCTGGCCTTTTTCCGGGACAATCACACGCGTCCCCCACAAGAGGATGCCGTCTTCCACGCTGAATTCTGACAGCTTGGAGGAAAATGCCCGCAACTTGCCTGGGAGCTGTCTATGCTGCCCATCATACGGGACAATGTGCCGAACTTTTAACAGGACTGGCTCCGTCTGGGTCCACTCGCGGATCTGTGATGCCGTGACAGGCAAGGGATCCATAAAATTTAGGGTTACAACCACCTCACCGGTCATAGGGGTCGACATGGGGCTGGTCAATAAAGGCAATCGGCTCAGCACGTCAGCACTCGCTATCTGGGTTCCTGGTTTGTGCTCCAGAGAATACTCATAGGCAGCGAGCAACAAAGCCCAGTGCTGGATCCGTGCGGAAGCAATGGGCGGTATTGGCTTATCCTCTCGGAAAAGTCCCAGCAGAGGCTTATGATCAGTCATGATAGTGAAGTGACGGCCATACACATACTGGTGGAAGCGTTTCACTGCAAAGACCACCGCCAGGCCCTCCTTCTCGATCTGCGTGTACTTCTTTTCTGCTGCTGTAAATGTGCGGGAGGCTGTTGCTAACTTTCCCCTTGGTTCAATTGCTCTGTTTCATTACCTTTGCTCTCAAGTTGCCGGGTATCTTTATGATACCGCCATGAGGTTCAAGTCCGAGTAATGATCAATAACCCAATACACCGATTAGTAAGATTCAAATCAAAGCACATTTATTATACACAGTAATCGCGACTCATGCACAAATTCTACGTCTAAGCTACTTCTACAACTAAAAGGCCTATACTTAACTTCGGACTGGCCCACCAGGTCAGGGGAACAAATGGCCTTTCGTTCGGTTTCTGAGCCTGCGGGATTCGAAGTTGGTACGGATTGGTAGCTAGGAGCGCCTATCTCTTGGCGAGCGTTGAATTAGGACTTACTTGTCGGGAGTCACTGCACCGGCCATGTTCAATGTTGGTTTGTGTTGCAGGGTGACCCGGGCAGGATGCAGAGGTGAAGAGAGAGCGATTTGAACTTGGGGCTTAACTCTTATAGTCCCCAGGGGCTTCCCGCCTTTCAGTGCGGACCCTATACCTGGTCCCAAGTGATTGGACTTTGTCCCAATCGCTTGGTTCGATTTCTCCAATACTGGAGCAGTTCCCTGATAGATGGGCGGTCTGGAGGTGCTCTTTGGCGGTCTTGAGGTGCTCGTTCACCTCCTTTGTGTTGGCTCCTGCTGGCGCCGTGGAGTCTGGCTTTGCTTTGTGTGTCCAAAATGTTACTTATTGTTCCCGGGAATTGCTCATCAGTATGCCGATGGCTGCTACATTGTTATGCTGATGGTCGCTGGTATCGATGTTGTCTGGCCTTTGCAGAGGTAAATACACAGCAAACCTGCAGCTGCTGGTTTCTGTCTTGTTGGTTGACTTTCCCATCAGCCTTTGCCGTTCGCCATTTTAAATCGGGAGCTGCCCAATTTAGGTGGCGACACTGTGAAAGCTATCGGCCGCTCAACCCCGTTCTCCATCTTGTGGGACAAGACGGATTAAATACCATGCGGGGATGCATCACACATGATGAGCACAGTCTTTCCAGGATCATAGTGGGTTAGCAACCCAGACGACGACAATTGGTGTTTAACCCGCCGGAAAGCGATTTCTTGCAGCTGACCCCAAACCCAGGTGTGATTCTTCTTAGCAGAAGGTGCAACGTCCCATAGTTGCCAGATTGGGCAGGAACTTCCCGTAATAGTTTACGAGGCCGAGAAAAGAATGAAGGTGCGAAGTGTCAGTCGGGGCGGGGGCCTGCTGAATTGCGTGCACCTTCTCTGCGACGGGGTGCAAACCTTCAAGGTCCACCCGATAACCCAGGTAGACTACTTCCTTCGCCTGAAAGACGCACTTTGTGCGACGTAAACGGACCCCAGCCTCTGGAAACGACTAAGGACAGCCTCCAACTTTTCCAAATGTTCCTGCTCCGACGTCCCTGTAATCAAAACGTCATCTAAGTAGACAGCGACACGCGGTAAACCTCTCAAAATGCCCTCCATGAGACGTTGAAAAATAGCGCAGGCAGAGCATACTCCAAAGGGCAACTGTCATAATATACACCAGTATACCATGGTGCAGACACACACTGATGGACACACAGTGGGACCAATCAACATGCACAACACCGCAGCCAATCACCAGTGAGAGCACACGCACTATAAAGACAGGGGAAATCAGAGTTCCCGCTATTTGAGTAGCTGCCAGCTCAGAGCACAGAGCTCACAGCCTGTAACACAGACATTCACCATGTGCTGAGTGCATCAACTGGTTAGGACAAGGGAAAGGTCTTCAGTTAAAGCTGGTATCGTATTTACCCACAGTTCAAGTATGTTTAAATAGTTAACCTTTTAATAAAATAGTGTTGCACTACTTCAAGTGTTGGTGACCTGTATGTGATCCAGGACACCCAACACATCATGATACCAGGAGTGATTGCATACTAGCACTTCTTAGACCGACCTGCAAGTGATCTGCCTTCCGCCAGCATTCCATCATTCTGCAACATGGACAACATCAGCCCGCCACCGCCGCTCCGCATTGCCGGCAACCTCGGGGCCAACTGGAAGATTTTCAAACAGCGCTTCCAGCTCTACCTCGAAGCCACGGACAGGGAGGACGCCTCGGACACCAGAAAGATTGCTCTTCTCCTCTCCACGGCCGGGGACCATGCCATCCATATTTTCAACTCTCTCACCTTTGCAGATGACAAAGACAAGACAAAGTTCAAGACGGTTCTCCTCAAATTTGACACTCACTGCAGCGTAGAGGTGAATGAAAGTTTTGAACGCTATGTGTTCCAGCAGCGTTTGCAGGGTAAGGACGAACCTTTCCAATCCTTTTTAACGCACCTCCGCATCCTTGCGCAATCTTGCAGCTACGGGCCCACCTCCGACTCCATGAAACGCGACCAGATCGTTTTCGGTGTTCAGTTGGACCCCCTACGTCAGCAGCTCCTCAAAGTAAAGCAACTCACCCTAGCGACCACCATCGAGACCTGTATCCTACATGAAAATGCCACCAGTCGGTACTCCCATATATAAGTGGCTGAAATGGCGCGGCAAGGTCCCCACGAGGTGGAACGGGTCCAAGTGATTGAACACCTCCAGGGCCTCAGCCTGTATGAGGGCGGCCATTTTGCGTGCTTTTCGCAGACTCCCGCGCTTGTATGCACCAAACAAGGGGACGGCGACATGGAGGGACGTAATGCGCAGGCGCGCACCACGCAGGACCGCACCGCGCTTGCGCGGTGGCGCAGAAAATGGCTGACGTCACGACGTGCGGCAACTGTGGCTCCGCCCATTTAAAGCGGCAATACCCTGCAAAATCTCGACAATGCCTACGATGTGGAAGACTCGGCCACTATGCTGCCCGCTGTCGAGCTGCTCAGCCTTCCAATTGATATCGCTTCAGCCAGCCTCGCAGGAATGTTTGGGCAATTCAACCCACGGTCACGGAGTCCGATTCCGACCTCCCACACAGCAGTGACACCGAGGACCCAAAGGCGCCTTTTCGAGTCGGTGTCGTAACGAAAAACAGGCTGTCCCTGAAGCAAAGACACCAGCCGCTGTCGGTATACAGCATCGATCCAGACAATGAGTGCTATGCCACCCTGACGGTCAACCGGTCCTAAATACGATTCCGCCTGGACACTGGTGCCTCCGCCAATCTCATGGTGTGGTCTGCTTTCCAAAGCCTTCATGTCAAACCAAGCATTCTCCCATCGGCCTGCCAGCTATTGGACTACAATGGCAACATCATTCCTGCTACTGGCTCATGTCAACTCGAAGTGACGCACAAGTCACGAAAAGCCATCCTTCCTTTCGAGATCGTGGGCTCCTCGAAGGACTCTCTGCTTGGCGCACAGGCATGCAAATTGCTAAACCTCGTTCAAAGAGTTCAATCTCTCTCTCCTGATGACACGTTTGCCTTCCAGGATGCTGACTTCAGGGCGCAACTCAACGCCATCATCGACCAGCACCGCGACGTCTTCGAAGGCATGGGCACGCTCCCATATACTTACAAGATCATACTCAAACAGAACGCCACCCCTGTGGTGCATGCACCTCGCAGAGTCCCAGCACCCCTCAAGGACCGCCTCAAGCAGCAGCTGCAGGACCTCCAAGACCAAGGAGGTCCTGCAGATCTCCAGAGTTATGGAACCAACCAACTGGGTCAGTTCCATGGTGTGCGGAAAGAAGCCTTCCGGCGAGCTCAGAATCTGCATTGATCCAAAGGATCTGAATCGCAACATAATGAGGGAGCATTACCCAATCCCCAAGCATGAAGAGGTCACATGCGAGATGGCTCGGGCCAAGCTCTTCGCCAAACTTGACGCCTCGAAAGGATTCTGGCAAATTCAACTGGACAGATCCAGCAGGAAACTGTGTACTTTTAACACCACTTTTGGCAGATATTGTTACAACAGGATGCCTTTTGGGATCATATCGGCATCAGAAGTATTCCACAGGATCATGGAACAAATGGTGGAAGGCATTGAAGGTGTTCGCGTCTATGTTGACGACATAATCATTTGGTCTACCACCCACCAGGAGCATATCAGTCGCCTCCAGCGCGTGTTCAAACGCATATGGGAGCAGGGCCTACGCCTCAACAGAGCCAAATGCTCCTTCGGCCAGACAGAACTCAAGTTCCTAGGGGACCACATCTCCCAGTTGGGTGTGTGGCCGGATGTGGACAAGGTGGCTGCCATCACAGCTATGAAAAAGCCAGAGGACAAGAAGGCGGTCCTCAGATTTCTGGGCATGGTCAACTTCCAAGGGAAGTTCATCCCTAACCTCGCCTTTCATACCACAGCTCTCAGGAACCTGGTCAGGAAGACGACAGACTTCCAATGGCTTCCTGCCCACGAGTGCGAATGGACAGAACTTAAAGCCAAACTTACCACGGTCCCGGGATTGGCCATTTTTGATCCAGCGAAAGAGACAAAAATTTTGACCGATGCCAGCCAATCTGGCATTGGGGCAGTGCTCCTGCAATGCGATGAGGCCTCATCATGGGCCCCTGTTGCATATGCATCACGCGCCATGACCCCCACGGAACAGCGCTACGCACAGATAGAAAAGGAGTGCCTGGGCCTGTCGACAATTTTCATGATTATGTGTATGGCCTTCCCCAATTCACCGTCGAGACCGACCATCGCCCGCTGGTCAATATAATAAAAAAAGACTTGAACGACATGACTCCTCGCCTCCAGCGCTTTCTGCTCAAACTCCGGCGATACGACTTTCAGCTCGTATAGACCCCAGGCAAAGACCTGATCATAGCCGACGCTCTGTCCAGGGCAGTCAACATCCCATGTGACCCAGTGGGATTCGTCTGCCAGGTTGACGCCCATGTGGCCTTCGTGGCCTCCAATCTACCGGCCACGGATGAACGCCTCATCCAAATTCGCCGCGAGACTGCGGCTGACCCCCTGCTACAGCGTGTCATGCGCCACCTAACAGACGGGTGGCTCAAGGGCCAATGCCCGCAGTTCAACAATATCAGAGACGATCTGGCGGTAGTCGATGGTGTCCTGAAGCTGGACCGCATTGTTATCCCGCACAGCATGCGCCAGCTCGTCTTGGAACAGCTACACGAGGGCCATCTTGGTGTGGAGAAGTGCCGCCGACGGGCCCGAGAGGCAGTGTACTGGCTCGGCATCAATGACAACATCGCCAACACAGTGCTCAACTGCCCCACCTGTCAGCGGTTCCAGCCGGCCCAACCACGTGAGACCCTACAGCCCCATGAGTTGGTCACGTCCCCTTGGTCCAAGGTCGGCATCGACATGTTCCACGCGCTGGGCAGGGACTATGTTCTGATTGTAGACTATTTTTCAAACTACCCGGAGGTGGTACGTTTGCACGACATCACATCGTCTGCAGTTATCCGTGCCTGTAAGGACACCTTTGCTCGTCACGGCATCCCACTCACTGTGATGTCGGACAATGGCCCCTGCTTCGCAAGCCAGGAATGGTCCAACTTTGACAGGAGGTACAACTTTGTGCATGTGACATCCAGTCCCCTGTACCCCCAATCCAATGGCAAAGCGGAGAAGGGCGTCCACATATTCAAACGGCTCCTCTGCAAAGCTGCCGATGCGGGATCCGACGTCTACCTCGCCCTGCTGACCTATCGCTCGTCCCCACTGTCCACTGGCCTGTCACCAGCCCAGCTGCTCATGGGTCGCACCCTGAGGACGACGGTGCCGTCCATTCATGTCCCAGACCTTGACCACGTTCCGGTCCTTCAACGAATGCAACTGTCTCATGCACCGCACAAGGCGGCTCATGACTCCCGTGCAGCTGATCTCCCTGCTCTGGCTCCAGATGACAACGTCTGCATCCATCTTCCGGATGGTGGCTGGTCTGCAACTGCTGTGGTTCGTTGGCAGGTGGCTCCCCGCTCGTTCCTGGTTCGTCTACCGGATGGTTCCATTCTGCGTCGTAATCGACGTGCCCTTCGTCTCGTTCCGCGCTCGCTACGTGATCCTCCGCCAGTGCCACGCCCTCCTGTTGTCCCTGATCTGGACTATGCAGAGATTTTGGTTACTCTGCATCCTCCTCACTCTGACGCAGTCCAGCCCGCTCCTCAGCCGGTGGCTCCTGACCCACCCTTGAGGCAGTCAACCAGAGTTCGTCGCCCACCTCAGAGACTTATTTTGTGAACTTTGCACTAATGGACTCTCTGGTCTGTTCTGTTCTTCCGTTTAATCGTTCAAGTGGTTTGCATATAGTGTTCATCTCGTTATTTCTGTGACACACTGTTTTTTTCTGCACCAGGCACCTTCCCATGTAAATAGCTTAGTTTTACGTACATAGTCCTGAAAATATTTCACACACACGTAGTCAGGAACATTCGCCACACACTATTTATTGTCACGCAGGCACATTTCTTTATATAAAAGGGGGGGATGTCATAATATATACCAGTATATCATGCTGCAGTCACACACTGATGGACACACAGTGGGACCAATCAACATACACAACACCGCAGCCAATCACCAGTGAGAGCACACGCACTATAAAGACAGGGGACATCAGAGTACCCGCTCATTTGAGTAGCAGCTAGCTAGGAGCACAGAGCTCACAGCCTGCAACACAGACATTCACCATGTCCTGAGTGCATCAACTGGTTAGGACAAGGTAAAGGTCTTTAGTTAAAGCTGGTATCGTATTTACCCACAGTTCAAGTATGTTTAAATAGTTAACCTTTTAATAAAATATAGTGTTGCACTACTTCTTTTTTTTTAATATATTTTATTCAAGATTTTTTGGCCAAACATAACAGTACGTAATGTTTCTTTTAAACAACAATAAAGCAATATAAATAACAGTGGCCAGTTTTAAACAAATAAATAAATAATATATTAACAGAAACAAAAACAAAACTAAATGGCAACTGCCTGGTCAAGAATAAATACTCTCCAAAGATACAATCCAACAGTCCAATATACATTACATAAAACAAGTGCCTATGCATATACAATAACATCCCTGAGAGTCCGTCCGATTCCTCCCCCCCCCCTCCCCCCTGGGTTGCTGCTGTTGTCTTCTTCTTTTCCTTTACCACTATCTTTCTGTGAGGTAGTCGACGAACGGTTGCCACCGCCTGGTGAACCCTTGAGCCGAACCCCTATGTACGAACTTAATCCGTTCTAACTTTATAAACCCTGCCATGTCATTTATCCAGGTCTCCACACCCGGGGGTTTGGCTTCCTTCCACATTAACAATATCCTGCGCCGGGCTACTAGGGACGCAAAGGCCAAAACATCAGCCTCTCTCGCCTCCTGCACTCCCGGCTCTTCTGCAACCCCAAATATAGCCAACCCCCAGCTTGGTTCGACCTGGACCCCCACCACCTTCGAAAGCACCTTTGCCACCCCCACCCAAAACACCTGTAGTGCCGGGCATGACCAGAACATGTGGGTGTGATTCGCTGGGCTTCTCGAGCATCTCGCACACCTATCCTCTACCCCAAAAAATTTACTGAGCCGTGCTCCAATCATATGCGCCCTGTGTAACACCTTAAATTGTATCAGGCTTAGCCTGGCACACGAGGACGATGAGTTTACCCTACGTAGGGCATCAGACCACAGCTCCTCCTCAATCTCCTCTTCCCATTTCTCTTTCAACTCATCTACCATGATCTCCCCCTCGTCCCTCATTTCCCTATATATGTCCGACACCTTACCATCCCCCACCCATGTCTCTGAAATCACTCTATCCTGCACCTCCTGCGTCGGGAGCTGCGGGAATTCCCTCACCTGTTGCCTCGCAAAAGCCCTCAGTTGCATATACCGAAATGCATTCCCTTGGGGCAACCCATATTTTTCCGTCAGCGCTCCCAGACTCGCAAACGTCCCATCGACAAACAGATCTCTCAATTGTGCTACCACTGCTCTTTGCCATGCTCCAAATCCCCCATCCATTCTCCCCGGAACAAATCTATGGTTATTTCTTATCGGAGACCGCACCGAGGCTCCAGTCTTTCCCTATGCCGTCTCCACTGCCCCCAAATTTTCAATGTAGCCACCACCACCGGACTTGTGGTGTATTTCTTCGGTGAGAGCGGCAACGGTGCCGTCACCATAGCTTGTAGGCTAGCCCCCCTGCAGGACGCCCTCTCCAATCTCTTCCACGCCACTCCCTCCCCTTCTCCCATCCACTTACACACCATTGAAATATTGGCGGCCCAGTAGTACTCACTTAGGCTCGGTAGTGCCAGCCCCCCCCCCCTGTCCCTACTACTCTACAAAAATCCCCTCCTCACTCTCGGGGTCTTCCCGTCCCACACAAAACTCATAATACTCTTCTCGATTCTTTTGAAAAAAGCCTTCGTGACCACCACCGGGAGGCACTGAAACACAAAAAGAAATCTCGGGAGGACCAACATTTTAACCGCCTGCACCCTACCTGCCAGTGACAGGGACACCATGTCCCATCTCTTAAAGTCCTCCTCCATCTGTTCCACCAACCGCGTTAAATTAAGCCTATGTAATGTACCCCAATTCTTGGCTATCTGGATCCCCAAGTACCGGAAGTCCCTTGTTATCTTCCTCAATGGTAGGTCCTCTATTTCTCTGCTCTGCTCCCCTGGATGCACCACAAACAACTCACTTTTCCCCATGTTCAATTTATACCCTGAAAAATCCCCAAACTCCCCAAGTATCCGCATTATCTCTTGCATCCCCTCCGCCGGGTCCGCCACATATAGCAACAAATCATCCGCATACAGAGATACCCGGTGTTCTTCTCCTCCCCTGAGTACTCCCCTCCACTTCCTGGAACCCCTCAATGCTATGGCCAGGGGCTCAATCGCCAGTGCAAACAATAACGGGGACAGAGGACATCCCTGCCTCGTCCCTCTATGGAGCCGAAAATAATCAGACCCCCGTCCATTCGTGACCACGCTCGCCATCGGGGCCCTATCTGATATACCCATCTCCAAAGCCAAATCTCCTCAGCACCTCTCACAAATAATCCCACTCCACTCTATCAAATGCTTTCTCGGCATCCATCGGCACCACTATCTCCGCTTCCCCCTCTGGTGGGGGCATCATCATTACCCCTAGCAGCCTCCGTATATTTGTATTCAGCTGTCTCCCCTTCACAAACCCAGTTTGGTCCTCATGAAGCACCCCCGGGACACAATCCTCTATCCCCGTTGCCATTACCTTGGCCAGAATCTTAGCGTCCACATTCAGGAGGGAAATGGGCCTATAAGACCCGCATTGCAGCGGATCTTTTTCCTTCTTTAGGAGGAGCGATATCGTTGCCTCTGACATAGTCGGGGGCAACTGCCCCCTTTCCCTCGCCTCATTAAAGGTTCTCTTCAGTAGCGGGGCCAGCAAGTCCATGTATTTCCTATAGAATTCAACTGGGAATCCGTCTGGTCCCGGGGCCTTCCCCGCCTGCATGCTCCCAATCCCTTTCACTACTTCCTCCGTCTCAATCTGTGCTCCCAGTCCCGCCCTCTCCTGCTCCTCCACCTTAGGAAATTCCAGCTGATCCAGAAAGCACATCATTCTCTCCTTCCCATCCGGGGGCTGAGCTTCATATAATCTTTCATAAAATGCCTTGAACACTCCATTCACTCTCTCCGCTCCCCGCTCCATCTCTCCCTCCTCATCTCTCACCCCCCCTATCTCCCTCGCTGCTCCCCTTTTCCTCAGTTGGTGGGCCAGCAACCTGCTCGCCTTCTCCCCATATTCGTACTGTACACCCTGTGCCTTCCTCCATTGTGCCTCTGCATTACCCGTAGTCAACAAGTCAAATTCTACATGTAGCCTTTGCCTTTCCCTGTACAGTCCCTCCTCCAGTGCCTCCGCGTATTGTCTGTCCACCCTCAGAAGTTCTTTCAACAACCGCTCCCTTTCCCTACCCTCCTGCTTTCCTTTATGTGCCCTAATAGATATCAGCTCCCCTCTAACCACTGCCTTCAGCGCCTCCCAGACCACTCCCACCTGTACCTCCCCATTATCATTGAGTTCCAAGTACCTTTCAATACACCCCCTCACCCTTAAACACACCCCCTCATCTGCCAATAATCCCATGTCCATTCTCCAGGGTGGATGCTGTTCTGTTTCCTCCCCTATCTCCAGGTCCACCCAATGTGGAGCGTGATCCGAAATAGCTATAGCCGTGTACTCCGTCCCCGTCACCTTCGGGATCAGTGCCCTTCCCAAAACAAAAAAGTCTATCCGTGAATAAACTTTGTGGACATAGGAGAAAAACGAAAACTCCTTACTCCTAGGTCTACTAAACCTCCAGGGGTCTACTCCTCCCATCTGCTCCATAAAGTCCTTCAGCACCCTAGCTGCAGCCGGCCTCCTTCCGGTCCTGGACCTCGATCTGTCCAGCCCTGGGTCCAGCACCGTATTATAATCTCCACCTATTACCAACTTCCCCACCTCTAGGTCCGGGATACGTCCTAACATACGCATCATAAAGTTGGCATCATCCCAGTTCGGGGCATATACATTCACTGAGACCACCGCCTCCTCTTGCAATTTGCCACTCACCATCACGTATCTGCCCCCACTATCCGCCACAATGGCCTTTGCCTCAAACATTACCCGCTTCCCCACTAGTATAGCCACCCCCCTGTTTTTTGCGTCTAGCCCCGAATGAAACACCTGCCCCACCCATCCTTTGCGTAGTCTGACCTGGTCTATCAGTTTCAGATGCGTCTCCTGTAGCATAACCACATCTGCCTTAAGTTTCTTTAGGTGTGCGAGTACCCGTGTCCTCTTTATCGGCCCGTTCAGCCCTCTCACATTCCACGTGATCAGCCGGGTTGGGGGGCCCCCCCTTGTCGACTAGCCATCTCCTTTTTCAATCCAGCTCCTCACCCGGTTCCCACGTAGCCGTATCTCCCCCCAACGGCGCCCTCCCGCCCCGACCACCCCACCCCATACCAGTTCCCCCTTCTCCCCAGCAGCAGCAACCCAGTTAACCCCCCCCCCGCTAGATCCCTCACTAGCGTAATTGCACCCCCCATGTTGCTCCCGTAATTGCACCCCCCATGTTGCTCCCAGAAGTCAGCAAACTCTGGCCGACCTCGGCTTCCCCCCGTGACCTCGGCTCCCACTGTGCGAGGCCCCCTCCTTCCTGCTTCCCTGTTCCCGCCATGATTACCATAGCGCGGGAACAAAGCCCGCGCTTCCCATTTGGCCCCGCCCCCAATGGCTGCCGCTCCCAGCTCCCCCCCCCCCCCCCCCCCCACGACATGGGGAAGAGAGAAAAGTTACAGGGCCGCAGGATTAACAACTTGGGAAATCATCTCTTCCCCCTTTTCCCCCTCTTCACCCCACATATTCACCCCACCACTTTGTCCCAAACGTTCTTTTTCTAGCCCGCTTACTCCAGTTTCT
Organism: Scyliorhinus torazame; assembly: GCF_047496885.1. Lineage (NCBI taxonomy): Eukaryota > Metazoa > Chordata > Chondrichthyes > Carcharhiniformes > Scyliorhinidae > Scyliorhinus > Scyliorhinus torazame. The sequence goes on along the minus strand of NC_092720.1, from coordinate 123,830,278 downwards.
CCTCGACAATAAATGTCCACGCCTCTTCTGCCGTTTCAAAGTAGTGGTGTTTCCCTTGATGTGTGACCCAGTCTTGCCGGCTGCAGCATTCCAAATTTAACCTTCCTTTTGTGCAGCACCGCCTTGGCCCGATTAAAGCTTCCCCTCCTTCTCGCCACCTCCGCACTCCAATCTTGATATACGCGGATCACCGCGTTCTCCCACCTACTGCTCCGAGTTTTCTTTGCCCATCTGAGGACCATCTCTCTGTCCTTATATCGGAGAAATCTCACCACTATGGCTCGAGGAATTTCTCCAGCCCTCGGTCTTCGCACCATAACTCGATAGGCTCCCTCCATCTCCAACGGGCCCGTCGGGGCCTCCGATCCCATTAACGAGTGCAGCATCGTGCTCACATATGCCCCGACGTCCGCCCCTTCTGGAAGACCAAGAATCCTTAAATTCTTCCTCCTCGCATTATTCTCCAGCACCTCCCGCCTTTCCACACACCTTTTATGTTGTGCCTCGTGCATCTGTCTTCACCACCAGGCCCTGTATGTCGTCCTCATTCTCAGCAGCCTTTGCCTTCATGACCCGAAGCTCCTGCTCCTGGGTCTTTTGCTCCTCCTTTAGCCCTTCAATCGCCTGTAATGTCGGGGCCAACAGCTCCTTCTTCATCTCCTTTTTAAGTTCTTCCACGCAACGCCGCAGGAACTCTTGTTGGTCAGGGCCCCATATTAAACTGCCTCCTTCCGACGCCATCTTGCTTTGTGCCTGCCTTCCTGGCCGCTGCTCTAGAGGATCCACCGCAATGCAGCCACTTTCCTCTCCTTTTTCCATCCGTGTCCAGGGGGGATTCCCTTCTGGTTTACCGCACAGTGTTTTTAGTCGTTAAAATTGCCGTTGGGGCCCCTATCAAGAGCCCAAAAGTCCTTTCCACTGGGAGCTGCCGAAACGTGCGACTTAGCTGGTCATCGCCGCACCTGGAAGTCTGTTGCACTACTTCAAGTATTGGTAACCTGTATGTGATCCAGAACACCCAACACATCAGCAACCATGTATATTCATACAGGCCCCAGTGTGTCTTAATAGTTACACATGGCCGGGAGGCAGGGTCGAGCTCCAACTGTAGGTAGGCGTGACTCATATCTAATTTCGTGAACGAGAGTCCGCGTGCAAGCTTCGCGTAGAGATCCTCTATGCGAGGCATTGTACATCGGTCGAGCCAGGAAGCCGTATTCACTGTCAGTTTATAATCGCCGCACAAGTGAACTGCGGCATCTGGCTTCATTACAGCTACAAATGGTGCTGCCCAGTCAGCGAAACGGACGGGCCTGATAATACCCAAGGACTCCAAACGAGTGAGCTCCCCTTCTACCTTCTCGAGGAAGGTGTAAGGCACCGGGTGCACCCGGAAATAGCGTGGTGTGGCTCCTGGTTCGACTTGGCTATGGGCTACAGCCCCTTTTATTTTCCCCAAACCGGGCTGGAATACATCTGGATACCGTCCTAGTACCACTGTCAACCCTCCAGAACCTGTTTCGAGGATGTGCTGCCACTGCAGCCGCAAATGGCACAACCAGTCCCGACCCAACAGCTGGGCCCATGGCTGCGCACCATGATAAGTGGGAAGCGTCCTTCCTGGTGACCATAAACAACAGGGGTCATTGTAGTTCCTGCAATGTCCAATGGTTCCCCCATGTCGGTGGCCAACCTGGCCTGTGTGTCGGTTAATGTAAGGGTCTGTATACCCTGCTTGATGTGGTCGAATGTCCTCTGGGCGATCATGGAGACGGCTGCACCAGTGTCCAACTCCATCTCAAGTGGGTGACCACTGACTCATACTGTCACCTTAATGGGGGCCACACGGGGAGCTGCCACACAATGCAGCTGCAGGCAGTCGTCCTCCGTCTCCACGTCCTCGGGAGTAGTCGCCGCAGATTCATCCAAATGGAAGGTAGAGCCCCTGGGATGGCCCCAATTTCTGTCGGAACGGTGGCGCCTCTGATGCCCCTAGACCGGCATCCGCGACGGGGTTGGCACCACAAGTCCGAGAAGGCTCTGGAGAAGGCTCCCTTCGCGGAGGAACGTCCAGCGGCCACTGGCATCGATCCGGAAGCCCAAGGTACCGGAGGGGTGCGGGGAGACGCTTTTGCATGGAAGGGGTTGCGCCCCAAGGCATGCACTTCCATTCCCTGTATCTCCTGCACTCCCCGTTCTGTGCTCTCTCGGGACAATACTATTTGAATGTCCTGTTGAAAAGTCAATGTTGGCTCACCTAACAACTTTCTCTGGGTGGCCGCATTGTTAATACCGCAAACCAAACAGTCGCATAACATTACTGACGAAGGTCTCACCATAGTCACAGTACTCCGCAATCCTGCGTAGTCTGGATAGAAACTCTGCAAGGGATTCTCCTGGGGTCCTCTCAGCGGTATTAAACCGGTAACGCTGAAATATCGTGGACGGGGTTGGGTTAAAATATTGCCTCACTCAGTTCACAAGTTCATCAAATGTCTTGGTGTCCGGCGAAGCTGGGTACGTAAGGCTCCTAATCACCCCAAACGTATGCGGGCCGCAGGCGGTGAGCAAAATGACCACCTGCCGCTAGTTTTCGGTGATGTTGTTTGCCCGGAAATAGTAACACATCCGTTGTGCATACTGATTCCAACTTTCCAGCGCAGCATCAAAAACATCCAAACGTCCGTACAGAGGCATGGTGCAACAGAAAAAAACTTCCAACCTGTATCCAACAACAATCCAGGGAGGTGGCTTCAGCAGCGTAGACAGCTATCCACTTTAACCCTCGTCGCCAGTTTTGTGAGGGCCACGAAGAATCCAACACAAGTTGAAGAATAGAAAGAAATAACATTTATTTACAATAACATATATCTTTACAACAGCAGCAGTAACTCCCTTGCTGCTCACTCCTCTCTAGCTGGTTCCAAACTGTCCAGCTCTTTTTATGCAGGGAATCTGCTAATGATTTCTCCGCCCCCCTCATTGGGGAAGCACATACTCCCTAAAGATTGTGGGATTGCCATTAGTCCCCAGCCAGTGGTAAGCAGGCAGGTTATAACACCAACCTTTTCTCTAGTTGTTCCAACATAGGTGGAAGGGAAGCCAATTGTGGAATCTCAGAAAATCATAGAATCATAAAATCCCTGCAGCGCAGAATGAGGCCTCTAGACCCATTGAATCTGCACCGACTCTTCGAAAGAGCAGACTACCTATGTCCACCCCTCCATTCACACTGCCCTATCCCCATAACTAACCTGCACATCCCTGGACACGAAGGGGCAATTTAGCATGGTCAATCCACCTAACCCGCATGTCTTTGGACCGTGGGAGGAAACCGGAGCACTCGGAGGAAACTCACGCAGACACGAAGAGAGTGTACAAACTCCACACAGACAGTGATACAAGGCCAGAATTGAACCTGATGTCCTTGGCGCTGTGAGGCAGAAGTGCTAACCACTGTACAACCGTGCCGCCCCAAATCAATGGACAATTTGTGTCCTTCATTGAAGTGGGTGGGGGAGGGAGGTTAGAAGTGAGGATTGCGAGCACAATCTTTGTGGAAATGTTTTTAACAAAGCTTTCTTTTTTAAAACATAATGTGACCTCTCCACTGTGTTGCTGTGCAAAGTTACATGATGGGCCTGCCAAAAATTTTCCTCATGAAGATCATGCTTCCTTAAATCCAGTTGATAGAATCATAGAATTTACAATGCAGAAGGAGGCCATTCAGCCCACCCGAGTCTGCACCGGCCCTTGGAAAGAGCACCCTACTTAAGCCCACACCTCCACCCTAGCCCCGTAACCCAGCAACCCCATCTAACCTAAGGGCAATTTAGTATGGCAAATCCACCTAACCTGCACATCTTTGGACTGTGGGAGGAAACCGGAGCACCCGGAGGAAACACACGGAAACACGGGGAGAACATGCAGTTTCCGCACAGTGACCCAAGCGGGAATTGAACCTGGGACTCTGGTGCTGTGAAGCCATAGTGCTAACCACTGTCCCAAATTCACAATCTTTTATAATAATAATCTTTATTATTGTCACAAGTAGGCTTTCATTAGCACTGCAATGAAGTTACTGTGAAAATCCCCTAGTCGCCACACTCCAGAGCCTGTTTGGGTACACAGAGGGAGAATTCAGAATGCAAATTCACCTAACAAGCGCGTCTTTCGGGACTTGTGGGAGGAAACGGGAGCACGCGGAGGAAATCCATGCAGACACGGGGAGAATGTGCAGCCTCCACACAGACAGTGACCCAGCGGAGAATCGAACCTGGGACCCTGGTGCTGTGAAGCAACAGTGCTAACCACTGTGCTACCACGCCACCCTTACAAACACCCCATTCCCTAACTACCATTCCCTGAAGGAACTCACTCCAGCTGGAGCAGAACTGGCTTTGTCCCTCCATCTGCTATTTTGTCCAAATTACCATTATTTATTCATAATCCTGGACACTCAATATCAGAAAGGAATAACTTGAATTTACATAATCTTTTGCAAACTCAGGACACCCCAAAACATTTACATCTAATGAAGTTCTTTTGAAGTGCAGTCGCTGTTGTAATGTAGTAAATACAGCAGCCAAATTGTGCACAGTAAGCTTCCACAAATATCGATGAAATAAATGACCCTCCATTTTGGTTGTTGGTTGAGGGGAAGAGGTTATCCAGAACATCTGAAGAGTTCCCCTCTTCTTTGTTGAACTGGGTGTCTTTATAATCACAGAAACACCCACCAAGCAAGTTTAATGTCTCATTTCGAAGACAACACCTACAACAGTGCATGATTTCATCAAGTGCTGCTTTACGCATGAGTCGAGATTATGCAGTCCCATCCATAAGAACATAAGACCATAAGACATAGGAGCGGAAGTAAGGCCATTCGGCCCATCGAGTCCACTCCACCATTCAATCATGGCTGATTTCAACTCCATTTACCCGCTCTCTCTCCAATGGGTTTGAACCCCTCAGCCTTCCAACTCAGTGTTAAAAGTGCTACCAATTGAGCCATGGCTAACAGGCAATGGGAAAAAGGCAGTCATACTGCCTTAGCACAGTGTCCTTAGATGTGTACTTTCTCTTCATGCCTAGAGGCACCCAGGGAAATTACATTGTTTCTACTATTTCCCCTTCTGAGATCAGCTCACCCAGTACAGTCCAAGGATTGAACCTGGGAATCCTTTGCTCTGTATATATAATTCTTCACTGCAGCAAGAGATTATGAAGCCTGTTACGGGCCAGGGTTTAGAGAACCCCAAAGTGTATATGGAGTTCACCTGACCCAAAACTTTTCATAGATTGTGGTATGGGGAGCACACGGCCCACTCTACAGGTGTGGTACAGCAGAAATGGAAAAGTATTTTTTAAAGCAAAACAATGTTTATTCTATGAACTCAAGTTAACCTTTTTAAAACATACAGTGAACATCTTAGTAACCATTAATTCAAATACAACCCCCAAAGAATACAACACTAAGTAATCCTTAATAACTTCCCAAACAACATCCAGAAGACAAAGGAAACACCTTTTAACAGAAGCACATTAGGTTTACATTCACTACTGAAAACATTTATAATTCTGAATTCACCAAATGATCAGGAGATAGTCTTTTCATGGCAGAGAGATCAACAGTACACCCGTTCTATCTGGCTTCAGCTCCAACACTGAAAACAAAACTAAAACACACCCTGCAGCAAACAGCCTAAAACAAAAGTAAAAAGCTGACAGACAGCCCAGCTCCACCCACACTCTGACATCACTAATAAACACCCATTTCTTAAAGGCACATTTCTTAAACATCCATTTCTTAAAGGTACTCTCACATGACAAGCCACACATGCCAACATGAAGAAGCAAGTGTTGAGTTATTTGGGAAGGATAGTCTGGAAGGCATTGGAACTTTGGGTTGGTGTTCAAAACAACTGGCGTAAATCATATTCATGATATATTATTTTTATGATACACATTATCACATGTCCACAATAAGTTGATTATACAGAAGCACATGATGGTGTATGTATTGAGAAGAGAATACATGAAGAACCCTGCTTTGAACACCAGGAAGTGGCTTCAGTATATCAACCGCAAGTCTTTATTAACTATATACAGTAGAGGATACAGGTATGGAGCTGATTCCATCCTGGGTCTTCACACATTAATGGGCTGACCCTAGCCCATGTGCCTTCTTCCATCGCTGTGTGGGAGGTAGTGTACTTAATCCCACATTAGCCCTGTGTGTACCAGACCCTAACTATTAACATACACAAATGGGTCAGTGTGCTTTATGTACTCACTGTTGGTAAAATTGGTCTTTGCCAGTCATTCAAAATGGGCTCTGAGCAAAATGAAACAGGTTTTACACCACAACCAATTGAAATCAGTACAGGTGATTCATGTAAACAGTTTATTCACTGGGATTCCTTTCTGTGCTGCGGCCAAAAAAGCAATTGTACCCCGATAATCTACTATCGACGGAGCAAGCAGAATCCAGTTGTCTACAAGGGGCACCTAAAGAGAATCACTCACTGAGACACCAGCCATGCCCATCACCATCATCCTGGGGGTTGGCACCAGAACAGACAGGTGTATTATTGAAAAGGATCGCAGTGTTGTGGAGCAGGAAGCAAATTGAGGCACTGAGTGTCCTGATTAAATGATGGTGGGATGGGGACTAGTGAGGCCTCAGCTGGCCTGGGGCTGCTCAATACCATGCCTGAGTTACAAGCTGATCCAGGCCTTGGCCAGCCTGCTTCAGAAGGTATTAATTGTATTAACTGAGGTTAAGTACATGCAGGTTAGGGACAGTGATTGGATGATTACTGAGATTATAAAGACACACTTGATTCCTTTAAAGTCTTGTCTTTTTGTTACAGTGCCCCTTGAAGGGGATATTAATTTGGCTAGTTCATCATTAGTTTTTAAAAATCATTTACACAGAACAATAGCGGGTAATTCCTCAGAGTGGCAATCTCTGTCAAATTGCCACTCTCGCTGGACTTATCTTCGCTGGGAATCCGAAGCCCCAGTCTCGACCAACCTTCCTTACTCAGACTGGGTGAGACAGGAGTAGTGGAGTAACTAGGACACAGAGAGTTAAGTCACTCCCCCTTTTTACAGCAGTAACTGCTGTCAAGGGGAGGTTTAAAGAGACAATTTAAAGGTAGCAGGTAAGTTATAAAGTTTAGTCAATCGGAGGAACACAGAGGAGGGGAGGGGAGGGGAAGGGAGGGTGGTGGGGTTGGTCTGGTCTGGGAGGGGGCAGGGCAGTCGGGAAGGCAGGTCAGGCCGGTAGAGAGGGGGTCAGTCTAGGAGGAGGATGAGTCAGTCTGGGAGGGGGGGTCAGTCCGGGAGAAGGGGGATCAGTCCAGGAGGGGGAGGTGTGACATTATACAAGTGGACAGCATGTGAAGAGTTAATGTTATGTTAAGCCTCGCCACTAGGGAGAGCTAAGGGACAATACTATAAATTGCACTGGCTTTTGGGGCTTGAGGAGGAGATTAGATTGGAGCTGAAGAAGACAAGGTTCATACTTTTTCACAGAGCTAGTTAAGATAGGGTCTGATTTAGCACACTGGGCTAAATCGCTGGCTTTTAAAGCAGACCAAGACAGGCCAGCAGCACGGTTCAATTCCCATTCCAGCATCCCCGAACAGATGTCGGTATGTGGCGACTAGGGGCTTTTCACAGTAACTTCATTTGAAGCCTACTTGTGACAGTAAGCGATTTTCATTTCATTTCATTTTCATATAATAGTTAAAGTTAGTAGATAGAGATAGTGTTAGTGAGGGTAATTTAATTCTTACATGTATGTTTGCTATTTAGAATAAGTGTCAAACTCAAATTTAGTAGTGTTCATAAAACTAGTTTATTTCTTCAAAAGAGCTTTGTGATCACTACGCCTTCCATCCTGGAAACCCCTCACAGTCTGGGAGGTGGGGTTAGTCCGGTAGTAGGGGGGTCAGTCCAGGTGGGGAAACTAGGCAGTCTAGCAGGGAGTCAGTCTGGGAGACGGGGAGGGGGAGGGGGAATGGGCAGTCCGGGAGGGGGGTAGTCGGGTGGGGGGGGGGGGGGATCTGTCCAGAAGCATGGGGGTCCATCTGGAAGCAGCCGCATCAGTCCAGGAGGTTGGCTGGAGAGGGAAGGAGGGCTGAGAGCGGCGGGGGGGGGGGGGGGGGGGGGGGGGGGGGGGTGGGGGGGGTGGGGGGGGGGGGGGGGGGTGGGGGGGGGGGGGGTGAGGTGATATGGTACGCAATTGTCCCGAGGAAGGGAGAACTTTTGGGAAATTGCTGGGGAAACACTTACGTGGGAACCTCCTGGAGGCAATCCTCAGTGTACTTTGGGGTATCCCTTAAATGAGACACTGGAGAGCCAGGAAGTTATGTCCTACTCGTGTCCTATAGACTTACTGACATTCGAGTCGAGTGAAGAAAGAAGGTCTAAATCTTTGATGTTTGATTCTGTGCATAAATCCATTCCAAAGAAAGGCTTACTTTGGTTTCTTCCTTCACCCAACTGTCTGTCGAGAATATGACACAAAGGACCCAGATTTAAGAGTTTTGAGAAAGATACGCAGTGAGATGTGAGCTTGAGCTATTTTTACACAGCATGTAGTAAAGACCTGCAGTTCAATGCCCTCGAGAGGGATGGAAGCAAAGACAATTGATGATTTCAAAAAGAAATTGAACTAGCACATTAAGGAAATAAACTTGCAGGGCCAGGGGAATGGAGCAGGTGAATATGAACATATGAGCAAGGTGCAGGAAGAGGCCTCTCGGGTCTGCTCTGCCATTTAATAAGATAACAGCTGACCTGACAGTAACATCAGATCTGCATCCCGCCTACCCTCTGATATCCTGTCATCGACTTGCTGACCAAGAATCTATCCATCTCTGCCCTAAATATATTCAGAGATTCTGCTTCCATTGCCTTTCCAGGAAGAGAGTTCCAGAGACTCAAGATCCTCTGAGAGAAAGAAATTCTCCTCATCTCCGTTTTAAGTAGGCGATCCTTTGGGCGCGATTCCCCGGAAAGATTTCTAAGTGTTGTTGCGAGTGGAAATTGCCGCGAGCTTCCCGGCACTGAGCCCAGCGAGGCCGACAACGCTATTCAATATTAATTGGTCGACTTAACGAGGCCTTGTTGCCGCAAATGAAGGCTTGCTAGCTGACTCACCGGCACTGTGCTTGACAGCCCCCCGCTAACAAGGTCGAGCAGCACTTAAGTTGCACTTGCTCAGCCAACCCCAGCCAGCTCGCAACAATGTCACCCAGGAGACCAACCCCAAGATTCGGGGATGCAGACCTGTGGAAGCTCCTAGGCACATTAGAGACCAGGAGAGGTGTCTTCTTCCCCCAATGTCCCGGAGGGTCAGCCACAGGGCGGCTGTCAGCTCCGGGTGTGACCAGGAGGACTGGCCTTGAGTGCCGGAAAAAGGTCAACAACCTACACCAGGAAGCACAAGTGAGTAGACACCAACGCACCCCCCACCCCCGCCAAGACCTTTCCGCTCCCAAGCGAGTATCCACCCTTCAACTCTCCATGCGACCCCAACCCTCCCTTCACACCCCATCCCCCCACCACTGTGAACCACATGTGTGGCTAACAATGCCCTCTCTGTGTCTCATCAGGAAAAGCTGTTGCACATTCGCTGGGAGAGGGCCCAGACTGGCGGTGGACTGCCGGACATAAGAAGCCTCACCTCTTTCGAGGAACAGGCCCTGGAGGTGACTGGGGAGGTCAAGGTTGGCGGACGCCGCAGAGGTGAGGAACCACCGGGTTCCACCCGGAGGACCTGTCAAACGTGAGTTGTTATTGCCATACTGATTGAACTATCCCTCCCACTGATCACATGTCCATTCTCCCGCAAGTCCTCCAGCCGACGGCACCGGCACATTCTGGGTGGCACCCTCTCCAGCCTCATGGGAGAACACCTCGGAAGAGACCTCTAGGGAAGACACAATCGAGGTAGGTATGTGGTCAGAGTGGAGTGGGAGGGTGACACCATTGGGAGAGTGGGGAATTGTTAAACACGATAAACACCCTTGTGCACAACCAATATGATTCCTCTGTCACTTTCTTCCACAATGCGGGCCAACCTCCAAACCCTTGGCCCATCTCTCCAGGCATCCCTCACCTCCCCATAACACTTACCTAACCTCCGGCCGTGGACATGTCCCCAGAGCTGTGTCCCATCCCCTGGATGTTTGGATGTTGGCTGATGCATGTGTGTGGTGTTGCCTCCCGCAGTGTTCAGGCACAGTGTCCATGTATCAAGGTCTGATTGGGATGCTAGGCAATGACTCCCACATGCTACATGGCCCGCCCACCCACAGGAATCCACTTGGGTTGTGTGAAGTGCTCACTTAACCACAATTGCCAGTTCCCTATTAGCAAAAGCCAGAGGCCTCGGCCATCGGTGGGGGGTTATTGGTGGTGTGTGGGGCAGACAGGCAGGGACAAGGATTGCCCCGGAACAAGTACACACGATCCTGGGGTTGGCATGATGGTGCCGTATGTGGTTGCCCCCAGTTGCCTCCCCAGCACCTCTCCCCACCCCCACCCTCCTATGGTCCCCACCCCCAGCCGAGGGTCCCCCGCCACCAAGCACTTGGGTAGCAAGCCCAGCGCCCCTGGGCTCTTTGTCTGTGAGCAAAGATGGCTACTCACCTCCTCGGCACCACACAGAAGTCTTTCCGCCAGGTTCACACTTTTCAAAAGGAGTACTAATCGGCGCCAGTGTGACCACTTGCTGGGGAGGCCGATGAATGATGTGAGGCTGTTGATATGGGCTGGCTCGCGTTAATTGTATGGAAATAGGGCTTAAGTGGTGATAATTGGTTTCTTGCTACCCTACGGTGAGATCCCGATTTCGCCTACCGGAACGGGCCGATGGCATCGCAAACTGCTTGCCACCTGGCGCGATGCTCGTTTTCGGCCTCTCCCGCTATTCACCGCCCTCATTACATCGAGTGAGAGCGCAACGAGGCCGGGGAATTGTGTCCATAGTGTAAAAAAAAACAGGATTGCTTCAATCCAGACAGTGTTGAGTTGGATAAAATTCTGATTCATCCACGACGTAATGTCTGTTAGGAACAGTAAGTTTATTCACGGTAAATAGCCACTGCTCATTCTTCAGATAGTGAGGCAGTAGCTGGAGACACGTCCAGAAGTGGGATCTCTGGAACATTTCAGTCACAAATGCAGATAATGGCCCTGGACATCATCAGTTGACTGTGGAGCTACCCACTATTGTGATTATCTCAACTAGGTGACCATATGCAGCATATTCTCAGCCAACAGAAAGAAATTCACAACATATAAGAGTTGATTATATAACTAAACACATGAAGTGTGTGCACCATAAGCACTGCAAAGCCAATGAATTTAATATTAATTTGGAGTATGTCGAGTAGTCTGCCATTCTTGTGCAAAAAATAATGCATCAGTTGTTCAAGAGCCAAACAAAATGGGTAACTCCTGGACTGTCCCTGTGATGCAACAGTTGAGGGCGGTGGTGATCTGCATAGCCATTGGTAGCATTCCACATGGCTGACTGCTTCTGCAGGTCTTTATAACTAAGAGGCATCCCCAGTCACAGTCTCCCACATGAACCTGATCGCCTTCAGGCACGATTCCTCGACCATTCTAAGTCATTGACTTTGCTGTCATTTTCTCCCAGAATATTGGGCAGAGAAGGTCTCTGCACCATTGTCTCCTTATTGCGAGGATAATATTTGGGATATCTGACTTGAGTAAAACAAAACGTCCTGTTCAATTTCATTGAGCAGTCACAGAATATTGAACAAATTTGTCCTTGGTGGGGCTAACAAGGTCTTAGTAAATGCAGAATATACTTCTTTCCTGGTTTTTATGACTATTCATTGATTTGGTTGCAGAGGAATAAGTATGTCAGTGCCGTGTTAACAATTGACATGTTGTCCACTAACACTTTCTGACAACATTCACCACAGGCTAATTTCCCAAAACATGTTCCCAGCCAGTCAAGCTTCCACACGGGACATACAATTCCGTGAAATCAGCCCTCACGTTTATTTGGATCAACTTTCTGGCTAACGTTAGCAGAGAGGATATTCTGGTGCAAATTGTCTGTTCCCGACCTGCCTCCAGCCAATGGGAAACTTGTTTTTCACAAAAGAAACATGAGGATGCAATGTCTTTGAAAATATTTGTTTTCTTCGTGGAATGATTAATTCCACTTAATTCTTTGTGTAGATAGTTTGTGGAACTAGAATGGTGAAGGGTTTCTCTCCCATTTCTCTCTGTACGTCATACACCGTTGATCGTTTTGGAGCACTCCCTACATTGCAGAACAGACAGGCCTAAGTGATTCAGATGGAGACAATCGAGTTTACATGTTACTTTAGCCTTCAGCACTGTTTCCAGTCAGGGCTCCTCCTGACTCGAAACCAGTTCTCTGGTATGGAATTAAAGTCCTACCTTCTTACTGCCACACCTACAAAGGGCTTAAGTAAATTGCTCCCGGTGACCATAGGAAATGCAGACTTTTCACAATTAGAAAGGGAAAATTGACACAAATGATCCAGGCATATTGGTCAGGGAGTTGAATTTCATGATAAACAAGCATTGAAGGAGAAGGCTAGGAGTAAGAAGGAAAGTTTTTTTAAATATATATTTATTCAAATTTTTCAACAAATTTTCAACAAAAAAAAACCCCCAACAGAAAGAAAGAAACAAGAACACAACAATCAGAAAATATACATTGGATTTCCCCCATATACAATAACCCCCCATATAACATTTAAAAACACAAATAGGGAACCCCCCCCCCACCTTCACCCAAACACCACCCCAAAAGAAATCCCCCCCCCCCCCCCCCCCCCGCCCTTGGGTTGCTGATGCTGACCTCCTCCTAACGCTCCGCGAGATAGTCTATGAACGGTTGCCACCGCCTGAGGAACCCCTGCACAGACCCTCGCAAGGCAAACTTTATCCTCTCCAGCTTGATGAACCCTGCCATGTCATTGATTCAAGCTTCCACACTAGGGGGCTTCGCATCTTTCCACAGTAGCAAAATCCTCTGCCGGGCTACCAGGGACGCAAAGGCCAGAATACCGGCCTCTTTCACCCCCTGCACTCCCAGCTCATCCGATACCCCAAATAATGCCAATCCCCAGCTCGGCTTGACCTGGGCATTCACCACCTTGGACATAGTCCTCGCAAAACCCCTCCAAAACCCATCCAGCGCCGGGCACGACCAGAACATATGGACGTGATTTGCCGGGCTCCCCGAGCACCTCCCACATCTGTCCTCCACCCCAAAGAACCTACTCAACCTTGCCCCTGTCATATGCGCTCTGTGAGTAACTTTGAACTGTATTAGGCTGAGCCTGGCGCAAGAGGAAGAGGAGTTAATCCTACTCGGGGCATCAGCCCACAGACCCTCATCTATCTCCTCCCCAAGCTCCTCCTCCCACTTGCCCTTTAACTCCTCCACCAAGGCCTCCTCCTCTTCCTTCAGCTCCTGGTAGATCGCCGAAACCTTGCCTTCTCCAACCCATACACCCAAAATCACCCTGTCCTGAATCCCACGTGCCGGAAGCAGCGGGAATTCCCTCACCTGCTGCCCCACAAACGCCCTCACTTACATGTACCTGAAAGCATTTCCCGGGGTTAGCCCAAACTTCTCCTCCAGCGCCCCTAGGCTCGCAAACGTCCCATCGATGAACAGGTCCCCTATTCTCCTAATCCCTGCCCGATGCCAGCTCCGAAACCCCCCATCCATCTTTCCCGAGACGAACCAATGATTCTCCCGGATCGGGGACCAAACCGAGGCTCCCTCCTCGCCCCTGTGTTGCCTCTACTGCCCCCAGATCTTCAGCGTCGCCGGCACCACTGGACTCGTGGTGTACCTTATCGGCGAGAGCGGCAGCGGTGCCGTCACCAGCGCCCTCAGGCTCATGCCCACACAGGACGCCATCTCTAGCCTCTTCCACGCCACCCCCTCTCCCTCCATTACCCACTTACGGATCATCGCCACATTGGCTGCCCAATAATAGCCACACAAATTCAGCAGCGCCAGCCCCGCCCCTGTCCCTGCTATGCTCCAGAAACACTCTCTTCACCCTCGGGGTCTTAGTCGCCCACACAAAACCCATGATGCTCCTGCTTACCCATTTGAAAAAGGCCTTGGGGATCATAATGGGAAGGCACTGGAACACAAAGAGAAACTCGGGAGGACTGTCATTTTGACCGACTGCACCCTACCTGCTAGTGAGCGTGGCAGCATATCCCATCTTTTAAAATCCTCCTCCATCTTCTCCACCAACCGCGTCAAATTGAGCTTGTGCAGGGCCCCCCAACTCCTAGCTACTTGGATCCCTAGGTACCGAAAGCTCCTTTCTGCCCACTTCAGCGGTAGCTCGCCTATCCCCCTTCCCTGGTCCCCTGAATACACCACAAAGAGCTCACTCTTCCCTACATTGAGTTTATACCCTGAAAAGTCCACAAACTCCCTAACGGTCCGCATGACCTCCGCCATCCCCTCCACTGGATCCGCCACATACAACAACAGGTCGTCGGCATACAGCGACACCCGGTGTTCCTCTCCCCCACGGACCAGTCCCCTCCATTTCCTGGACTCCCTCAGTGCCATGGCCAACGGCTCAATTGCCAATGCAAACAACAAGGGGGATAAGGGGCAACCCTGCCTCGTCCCCTGGTACAGCCGAAAGTACTCCGACCTCCGCCGGTTCGTAGCCACACTCGCCACTGGGGCTCTATATAGCAGCCTGACCCAACTGATGAACCCCTCCCCGAACCCAAACCTCCGCAACACTTCCCAAAGATACTCCCACTCCACCCGATCAAAGGCCTTCTCCGCGTCCATAGCTGCCACTACATCCGCTTCCCCTTCCACTAAGGGCATCATAATCACATTGAGGAGCCTCCGCACATTTGTGTTTAGCTGCCTACCCTTCACAAATCCCGTCTGGTCCTCATGAATCACCCCCGGGACACAGTCCTCAATTCTCGTAGCCAGCACGTTCACCAGCAACTTAGCGTCAACATTGAGGAGCGAGATCGGTCTATACGACCCACATTGCAATGGATCCTAGTCCCGCTTCAAGATTAAAGAAATCAGCGCCCTGGACATTGTCGGGGCAAGGTCCCCCCTCCCTCGCCTTATTAAAAGTCCTCACTAGCAACAGGCCAAGCAGGTCCACGTATTTCCTGTAGAATTCAACTGGGAACCCATCCGGCCCCGGGGCCTTCCCCGCCTGCATGCTCCCCAATCCTTTAACCAGCTCCTCCAGCCCAATCGGCGCCCCCAAAGCAGCCACCTCCTCCTTCTTCACCCTCGGGAACCTCAGCTGATCTAAGAATTGTCGCATCCCCTCCTCCCCCGCAGGGGGCTCAGGCCTGTACAGATCCCCATAGAAGTCCCTAAATACCTTGTTTATTCTCACCGCACTCCGCACCGTATTCCCCCCTCTATCCTTAACTCCACCAATCTCCCTCGCTGCCTCCCTCTTACAAAGCTGATGTGCCAGCATCCGACTCACCTTCTCCCCATACTCATACGTCGCCCCCTGCGCTTTCCTCCACTGTGCCTCTGCTTTCCCCGTGGTCAACAGGTCGAATTCTGTCTGGAGGTTCCGTCGCTCCATAAGTAGCCCCTCCTCAGGGGCTTCTGCATACCTCCTATCTACCCTTAGAATCTCCCCCACCAACCTCCCCCTCTCCCTCCCCTCTCTCTTCTCCCTGTGGGCCCTAATGGAGATTAGATCTCCCCTGACCACCACTTTCAACTCTTCCCAGAATACCCCCACCTGCACCTCCCTGTTGTCGTTGGCCTCCAAATATATTTCAATACACCCCCGCACCCGCCCGCACACCCCCTCATCCGCCAACAGTCCCACATCGAGGCGCCACAGCGGGCGCTGGTCCCTCTCCTCTCCCAACTCCAGCTCCACCCAATGCGGGGCGTGGTCCAAGATGGCTATGACCGAATATTCCGTTCCCTCCACTTTCGGGATTAGCGCCCTACTCAAAATGGAAAAAATCTATCCGGGAGTAGGCTCTATGGATGTGGGAAAAGAAGGAAAATTCCCTGGCCAGCGGCCTGGCAAACCTCCATGGATCCACTCCCCCCACCTGGTCCATAAATCCCCTGAGCACCTTGGCCGCAGCTGGCCTCTTACCCGTCCTGGACTAGAACGGTCCAGTGCTGGGTCCAGCACCGTGTTGAAGTGTCCCCCCGCCCCATTATCAAGCTTCCTACCTCCAGATCCGGAATCCGACCCAGCATGTGTTTCATAAATCCGGCATCATCCCAATTCGGGGCATATATGTTCACCAGTACCACCCGCACCCGCTGCAACCTACCACTCACCATCACATATCGACCTCCATTATCCACTACAATATTCAGTGCCTCGAACGACACCCGCTTCTCCACCAGTATTGCAACCCCTCGTAAGAAGGAAAGTTGAGGGTTTTTTTGATCCAAGTTGAAAAGTGAGTTGTGGAATAAGGTAAGGATATTGAGTTGGACAGTATGAATGGGGGGTCAAGTGGCACTTGGGTCGGTTAATGGAGAAGAGGACTGAAGCATATGGTCAGAAGATGATCAGGAGGTGAATGAAAAAGTGATGAACTTGTTGGACCCAATGTCACAGGCTTTGGTGTTGCGCTTGATCCCAAGGTAAGCTTCCAACCACATGCTTCCAAGACCAAATACGCCCAACTCCATAATAATGCCCTTCACCATTCCAACCTCAGCGTGTCTGCTGCTGAAACACCCAGCAATGCATTTGTTAGCTCACCCTTCACTATTCCATGGCTCTCTTGCCTGGCCTCCCATCTTACCCCTATTTAAATTGAACCCACCCAAACTCTGTTCTCCATATCCTAATTTGCACCTGTTGACTCATCACCTGCGGACCCACTATACCTACAATGGCTCCTGGTCCAGCAATGGCTCAAATTTACAATATTTATCCTTGTCTTCAAATCCTTCCATGGCCTTGCCCCTCTCTATCTTTGTAAACTGCTCCAATCACACAACCCTTTGAGATCTCCGTACTCCTCCAGTTCAGCCTCTTCCAAGTCCCCGATCTTAATTGCTCTACCTATGCTTCCTGTCCTTTCAGCTACTCAGTCCTAGAATTCCCTTTCCAAACCTCTCTACCACCCTCTCCACCTGTAAAACACTCTTTAAATCTAACTTCTTGCCCGCCCATTTGGTCAACTATGCTAATACTTCCTTCTGTGGTTCAGTGTCAAATGTTGTTGGACAATGCACTTGTAAAGCACAGTGGATGGTTGATTGGCGACTATGTTATGTGGGGTGATACCGAACAGCCTGTCTAGGTTGAATGATTTGAGATCACTTGCAGTACAAGGGGGATGATACAGCTGACAACAGCACCATGAACTAAGCAGGGGGAAATCTAATATCAGTTGCATTCGATTTTAACCATTCCAGCTGACTTTAATAATTAATTGACCAAATAGTCTGGTGTCAGCAATTTTAATAATTTATGCATTCCTGCCTTATCGTATATTAATATATCAATATAAGAAGCACGCGAGTCTTCCACATTTACATCACTGCATGGAACCTGAGACACCCTGAAGTGATCTTTAGTATACAAAATTCATGCTGCACGCCCTTCACCAGAAAGCCTCCATTCCTTTTACTCTGTAGTGATCCATATATGTCACCTGATTTTTCTTTGCCCTCCCTGCAGGGTTTGTCATAATATCCACTCATGTATATAATGAGATGCAGACAGGCAGTGATTGACACACAGGATGACCAGTAAGCATACAACACAGCACAGCCAATCACCAGACAGGACACTACCACTATACAGCCAGAGGGCACTAAGTTTCCCGCTCTCTCGGGACCCAGCCACTGAGACAGTCAGAGTCCACGAACTAGCAAGCACAAACACCATGAGGTAGCTAGTAAGTCTGGTCAGGCTACTACAAGGTCACTAGTCAGATCAGTATAGTGTCGACCCATAGCTGAATATGTACAGCAGTTCATCTAGTTGAATAAAACAGTGTTGGATCTTCTCCTGTATTAGACATCTGTTTCTAACTTCCCTGCATCGAGTGCAGTCCTCATCGACCCAACCTGCCTAACACATCATGGTACCAGAGTGATACTGATCTTGACGGACCTACCTCGAGTGAATCAGCATCGACCAGCAAGCAGCCATCCAGCGAAATGGAAAACATCCAGCCTCCTCCGCAACTCCGCATCTCCGGCAACCTCTGCGCCAAATGGAAAATCTTCAAGCAAAAGTTCCTCTTGTACATCGAGGCCTCCGACCTCGAGGCAGCCTCGGATGCCAGGAAGATCGCGCTATTTCTCTCCACTGCGGGGGACCATGCCATCACATCTACAATTTGTTTACGTTCGCCGACGGCAAAGACAAAAAAAAATTCAAAACAGTCCTGCTGAAGTTCGACAGCCACTGCGACATTGAGGTGAATGAGAGCTTTGAACGGTACATCTTCCAGCAGAGGCTTCAGGGTAAGGATGAACCTTTTCAGTCCTTCTTGATCCATCTCCGCATCCTCGCACAGTCATGTAACTATGACTCGACGGCTGATTCCATGATCCGAGATCAGATCATTTTCGGGATCCACTCCGACTCCCTTCGGCAGCAGCTCCTGAAAGTCAAACAGTTGGCCCTCTCTGTCGCTATCTAGACGTGCGTTGTCCATGAGCATGCCAAGAATCGTTACTCCCACATCAGGGTGGCAGAAACTGCAAAGCTGGCCTCCCACGAGGCAGAAAGGGTGCAGGCCATTGCACAGATGCAGGGCCTGATCATCGATGAGAGTGGCCGTTTCGCACACTTTTCTCAGATCCCTGCGCATGTGCACCACGACTGAGTGGACGACGAGACCAAAAACCCCCTGCGCATGCGCGATGGCGCACGGATCGCGCTGACGTCAGCACCATGACATGTCTGAATTGTGGCTCCGCCCACTTAAAGCGGCAATGTCCGGCAAAAAGATGCCGGTGTCTACAGTGTGGCAAGCTTGGCCACTACACAGCCCTCTGCAGATCCGCTCCACCGCTCAGCAGCCAGCGATCCCAGCTGCGGCGCAGAAGTATCCACTCAATACAACAAGGCATGCCAGATTCTGATCCCGACAGCCCAACGGACCCTGATGCTGACTGCCTCGTCTCCATATCGGGTGGGCATCATAACCACACATGAGCTGGCCTCCAATACACCTGTGCAATGCCTCTCGATCCTCAGTGTGGATCTTCACAGTTAACAAGGCTCGCATCAGATTTAAACTGGACACCAGCGCGTCTGCGAACCTCTTCTCACAATCCGACCTCGACACCATCCGGGCCCGACCAAGCATTCTTCCACCGGCCTGCCAGCTCCTTGACTGCAATGGCAATGCCATAGCTGCCAGTGGCTCGTGTCAACTAGGGGTATCCAACAAGGCGATCAAGGCAACGTTACGATTTGAAATCGTCAGGCCTGACAGGGCGTCCCTGCTCGGTGCTCGAGCCTGCAAGCTCCTGAACCTGGTTCAGCGGGTCCACACCATGTCATCGTCACCAGCGCCGGCCTCGCCCGATGGAAATTTGCAAGCTGACATTATCACGCAGTATCACAGTGTATTCTATGGAATGGGCACGCTCCCGTACCGATACAAAATACTGTCGAAGCCGAACGCCACCCCTGTAATCCATGCACCACGTCGGGTGCCGGCGCCCCTCAAGGATCGTCTGAAAAAGCAACTACAGTACCTCCAAGACCAGGGCATCATCTCGAAGGACACGGAGCCAACAGACGGGGTCAGCTCCATGGTCTGTGTAAAGAAGCCATCAGGGGAGCTCCGCATTTGCATTGATCCCAAGGATCTAAACCGCAACATCATGTGGGAGCACTACCCGATCCCGAAGCGTGAAGAGTTAACCAGTGAGATGGCTCAGGCCAAATTCTTCACTAAGCTGGACGCCTCCCGGGGTTTTTGGCAAATACAGCTGGACGCGTCCAGTCGCAAGCTGTGCACGTTCAACACCCCGTTCGGCCGCTACTGTTACAACCGCATGCCTTTCGGTATCATATCTGCCTTCAAAGTGTTTCATCGCATCACGGAGCAGATGATGGAGGGCATCGAGGGGGTACGAGTATACGTGGACGACGTGACCATCTGGTCCACAATGCCCCAGGAACACATCGCTCGCCTCAAGCAGGTCTTCCAGCGAATTCATGAACATGGTCTCCAGCTCAACAGGGCCAAGTGCTCATTTGGTCAATCTGATATAAAGTTTCTTGGCGACCACATCTCGTGGCAGGGTGTGCGGCCAGACGCCGACAAGGTCTTGGCGATCAACGCCATGAAGACCCCGGAGGACAAGTAGGCGGTCCTCCGCTTCCTCAGGATGGTCAACTTTCTTGGGAAATTCATTCCCAATATGGCATCCCACACCACGGCCCTCCGCCATCTCGTCAAGAAGTCAACGGAATTCCAGTGGCTGCCCACACATGAAGAGGAATGGCGTGAGCTGAAGGCAAAGCTCACCACAGTCCCGGTTCTAGCGTTCTTCGACCCAACCAAGGAAACCAAGATATCAACTGATGCAAGCCAGGACGGCATTGGGGCGGTGCTCCTTCAGCGAGATGACTCCTCGTTGGGCTCCAGTGGCATATGCCTCCAGGGCCATGACGCCCACTGAGCAACGGGATGCCCAGATCGAAAAGGAGTGTCTGGGTCTCCTGACAGGAATAGTCAAGTTTCATGACTACATTTACGGCCTGCCGAAATTCACGGTGGAAACGGACCATAGGCCTCTGGTCCACATAATCCAGAAGGATTTCAATGACATGACACCTCGGTTACAGCGAATTCTTCTTCGACTCCGCCGGTATGACTTCGTACTTGTCTACACGCCAGGCAAAGAGCTTATCATTGCAGATGCCCTATCCCGGTCCATCACCACACCATGTGAACAAGGTGACTTCATCTGCCACATAGAAGTGCAAGTGCAATTGTGTGCCACCAACCTCCCAGCCTCTGACGAACGGGTGGTCCAAATTTGTGAGGAAACGGCCAAGGATCCTTAACTGCAGCGTGTGATGCAGCACCTTACCCATGGCTGGCAGAAGGGATAATGTCCCCAATTCTTTAATGTTAAAGACGAGCTGACGGTTGTGGAGGGAATCCTTCTGAAACGCGACAGGATCATTATTCATAGAGTCAGTGCTGTCCAACAATGCACTGCCCTCACTGCAGTGTAGTGCAGGCCATACCTAGAGTCACTGTGGTGTGGAACAGGCCATTCATTTTTTTGAATTGATTTTCATCTTTTTATGAAACATAGTCCAGCAATCATTGAAAGGTAAATGCTTTCATATTTACAGAGCTCCCTCAGAGAGGCGAGCAGAGACACACAAAACAGAAGGGAAAAAATGTACATAATGCCAGTACCATATCACAATGCACTGTCTGCACTGTGGTGTGGGGCAGGCTATTCATGGTATTTGGAAAGTACTGCTATTACGTTTCTGCGATCGCAACCTTGACTCATCTTCCTGTCCAGCAACACGTCAACGTGTATCGCAGAACTAGTTAAGATAGCGGCTGGTTTAGCACAGGGCTAAATAGCTGGCTTTTAAAGCAGACCCAGGCAGGCCAGCATCGCGAGTTCAATTCCCGTACCAGCCTCCCCGAACAGACGCCGGAAAATGGCAACTAGGGGCTTTTCACAGTAACTTCATGTGAAGCCTACTTGTGACAATAAGCAATTTTCAATATTATGGGGCTGGTTTAGCACTGGGCTAAATCGCTGGCTTTTAAAGCAGACCAAGGCAGGCCAGCAGCACGGTTCAATTCCCGTACCAGCCTCCCCGAACAAGCGCTGGAATGTGGCGACTAGGGGCTTTTCACAGTAACTTCATTTGAAGCCTACTTGTGACAATAAGCGATTTTCATTTCATTTCATTCTAGAGTCATTGGTTGAATTTTAATCAACCGTAGCATATGGGTTTCAGAGTGAATTGAGGGGCTGAGGGTCGGTGGGGGGGAGAATCAATAACTTTGTAACGGACAGCACATTGGGGAACCAGATCCAACCCATTGGTTTTGGTATTTTGCTCCAGTACACTAGGCTGTGTGAGCGTGACACCCCCCCCCACCTCGCTCCCTCAGGGGAGTCAGGTTGCTAATTACCACATGTTGACCACTCAATTAGAACAATATTTCGACACACTTTTGAGTTTTAAATTGGTTTCACAAATTTTGCAACCTTCCTGAGATCCACCAATGAAAACAAAGTATGTGCACAATAATGGTTGATGGGCTGAATTAATCACAGGGGGAAAACCCATGAAGTATTCTGCATTAAAAGGAGGCCTCCACGCTTTGCATAGATACCTGCCTGAGTGTCCGTCAGTCACAGTTTTTGACATATGAACAAGCCCCAATAATAAGGTAATGGGTGAGATTCTCCAGTCCAGGGGCAGGATTCTATCTTCCCGCCATTTGTCAATGGGGCCACCCCACCCCACCGGGAAATGCAAGAGCGGGAAAAGAGAATCCCAGCAGCCGGAGAATTCCACCCAATATCTTTGAATTCAAGGATACAATAATCTTTATTGTCACAAGGAGGCTCACATTAACACTGCAATGAAGACACAGTGAAAATCCCCTAGTCGCCACACTCCGGTCCCCACCGAAACCTGGTTGCAAATCAGGGAAAGAGACCCCCCCCCACACCCCCCCCTCGCCCCAGGGTATGGCGGTGTTTGACTGTAACTGGCAATAAACCTCTTGGTGCTTTTCTAAACAACTGTTTATGTGTGGCTGCTTACCTCTCATCTAACACCTACCTTTCACCAAACCTGTATTATCTTAATCAGAAAATGTAAACATATATTGACCTCAATTTTATTTCCTGCCCCACTTAGCGCTAAAGTGCTGCAGGCCTAGTACCCTCTGCCTATTTCCCAATTGCAGGGAGCATTCTAACATTAAAGGATTAAGGTTGGGATCATATGGAAAACAATGCATCTTTGAAGTGAGTTACAAACTGGATTTTAATCACATGATTTGCATTAACCATACATGAAATAACAGCTATCAAAGAATGAGTTGCTGGATGGGACCTAATTATTGGTTTGGATGATTTAAATACGGAATAATGGATCATGAGGGAGATTTACCAGCTGGAATCTTCCTGAGAATGAGAAGCTGAAATCCACGGTTTGAGTGTTTATAAAGACCAGTGTTTTTCAAACTTTTTTTCCGGGGACCAATTTTTACCAACCGGCCAACCTTCGGGACCCACACGGCTGACCTTCGCGACCCACACCGGCCAATCTTCGAGGTCCACGCCGGCCGACCTTCGCGACCCACCATTTTCACTTACTTTGTTTGCTGCTGACAAAATGGAGAAATCGCATTCGCGCCCAAAGCACGTGATGTCGACGTTCGGGGGGGGGGGGGGGGGGGGGGCGTGACCTGCTCTCTGCCTCCCTTCAGGCAGGAAGATTCCATAGAATTTTGGAAAAAAAATTCTGCGCCTCCAATTGCGCAAATACGCGGGCAACATCCGGCTTTTAACAATGCCGGCTGCGAGCGGCCTTCAGAAAGGCCACGACCATATTTTAAAATGTGGCCGCACTGCACATGCGTGCCCGCTCATCGGTGCGCATGCGCAAAGCGGACAAAGAGTCACCTGGATTCGAAACGTTAGCTCTTTTCTCTCCCTACAGATGCTGCCAGACCTGCTGAGAATTTCCAGCATTTTTCTCTTTGGTTTCAGATTCCAGCATCCGCAGTAATTTGCTTTTATAACAGAATGGATCTCCAATATGATTCAACACCCGTGCCCGCAACAAAGCCAGAGCTCAGGCAATCGCAGCAAACGATCAAGGCGCAGGACAGACTCAATCTGTGAGCCCACTTCACCCCCACTGGACTTCAATTTTTTAACAGGGGGTGAATGTGGTGAATGTATTACTGCTACCATTCACCATTGTATTGCATTACATTGTATTATGTTGATGCCCTTGTGGGCTCCACCTGTGGCTCCGCCCCCTCGGGGGAGGTATATAGAGCTGCAGCCTGTAGGTGGCACTCAGTACAGAGCAGTCGCAGGCAGGCACAGATCTAGCTGATTAAACCACTGTTCACTTCAACTCTCCGTCTCGTGTGAATTGATGGTCGCATCAATTTAATCAGCTGATGCACTATCAATTACAACGAGATGAGAGTAGAGAGTAATCGAGGCTTTATTAAGCAGAGATGTGTAGCCTCCTGCAGCTGCTGCTGAAATGGCTGCAGCTCGGTGAGCACACACATTTATACTCCGCCTACCCCCGTACCTGTAGTATAGGAGCCTTACCGTATTACCTCTCGTATGTGATATATACTAAAGTTGTGACTACCACATCAGCTAAGACATTGCTATGGAAGCCGCCCTCAAACCTGATTGACTGGAACTCGACCCACAAGCAGCTGAAGCCGAAGGAATCTTTTCGCACTGGCTCCGCTGTTTTGAGGCCTACCTCGCTGCCTCCTCCTCGCCCGCCGTCACAGAGGCACAGAAACTGAATCTCCTCCACGCCCGGGTAAGCCACAGAATCTCCGTACTAATCGAGGAAGCGACCACGTACACAGACGCGTTCACGATCCTGAAAAGACATTACGTGAGGCCGGAGAACAAAGTGTTCGCGCTGCATCTCCTCACCACTCATCATCAATGCCCCGGGGAATCACTGGAGGAATACCTACCCGACCTGAGGGTACTCGCTCGAAAATGCAGTTACAAGGACGTCACGGCCTCGCAGCACATGGAACTCGTCACCCGGGACACCTATATGGCTGGAGTCCAGTCCAACTACCTCAGACAGTGCCTGTTCGAAAAAGGTGCCCTCAACCTAGAAGAGACGGTAAAACTATCCACCTCCTTAGAAGTAGCTTTCCAGAGCCTCAATGCTTTCCCCTCCAACCACGCGGTTTCCTCGTGGACACCCGACCAGAGGGTGTCCCTGGCCTGTGCCGCGCGGCTGCCCGCCCAACCCGGGGGCTGCCCTGCAATTTCTGCGGCCAGAACCAGCACCTAAGGCAGCGTTGCCTGGCTCGGAACGCAACCTGTAGTGACTGCGGCAAGAAAGGACACTTTGCCAAAGTCTACCTGGCCATATCCAAAGCTCCTAAATCGCAGACTCACAGGCTGCAGACCCTGCAGCGTGGCTGCGTGCCTGCCGGTACCGCCCACTTCGGACGCGTCATCAGCCTCGCGCTATCCGTGGGGGCCGGCATCTTTAACCCTACCCGACATGCGCAACTCATGGGGGCCGCCATCTGGCCACCATCTTCAACGCCACCCGACACATGCGACCGACGGGGGCTACCATCTTGGCTGCCATCTTCAGTGCTGCCCGACACGTGCGACCGACGGGGGCCGCCATCTTGGGACCACCCCGCTACCTCCGACCACGCCGGCTACCTGCAGCTTGGCGCTGTCACCCTCGACTAGTCACGGCCCAAGCACCTCAGGAACTCGATGATGACCGTCCGGGTCAATGGACACGAAACGCCCTGCCTGTTTGACTCTGGGAGCACGGAGAGCTTCATACATCCAAACATGATAAGGTGCTGTTCCCTCCAGATTTCCCCCGCATCCCAAACAATCTCCCTCGCTTCCGGATCTTATTCGGTGCAGATCCGGGGTTACTGTGTCGCGAACCTCGTGATACAGGGCGCCGAGTATGCCAATTTTAAACTATATGTCCTTCCCGATCTCTGCGCTCCTCTCCTGTTAGGACTGCACTTCCAGTGCAACCTCAGGAGCCTGACCCTGACGTTCGGCGGACCCCTACCCCCTCTCACCGTATGTAGCCTCGCGACCCTTAAGGGCGCCCCTCCCTCGCTCTTCGCGAACCTCACCTCCGACTGTAAACCCATCGCCACCAGGAGCAGGATGGACAGTGCCCAGGACAGGACTTTTATCAAGTCAGAGGTCCAACGGCTCTTGAGGGAGGGGATCATCGAGGCCAGTAATAGCCCCTGGAGAGCCCAAGTGGTGGTCGTCAGGACCGGGGAAAAGAACCGGAAGGTTGTACACTACAGCGAAACCATAAATCGGTACTTGATGCGTACCCCCCCTCCCCCGGATAGCGGACATGGTGAATCAGATTGCACACTACCGGGTTTTCTCCACGGTAGATCTGAAGTCCGCATACCACCAGCTCCCAATCCGCCCGGAATATCGCCACTACACGGTCTTTGAGGCAGACGGCCGCCTCTTCCACTTCCTCCGGGTCCCCTTCGGCATCACCAACGGGGTCTCGGTCTTCCAAAGAACGATGGACCGAATGGTGGACCAGTACGGGCTGCGGGCCATATTTCCGTACTTGGATAACGTCACCATCTGAGGCCATGATCAGCAGGACCACGACGCCAACCTTCAGAAGTTCCTCCAAACCACCCAAGCCCTCAATCTCACCTACAACAAGGAGAAAAGCATTTTCCGCACAACCCGACTGGCCACCCTTGGCTATGTCGTGGAAAACGGTGTCCTAGGGCCCGACCCCGACCACATGCGCCTCCTCCTGCAACTCCCCCTCCCAACTGCCCCAAGGCCCTGAAAAGATGCCTCGGGTTCCTTTCATATTATGCCCAGTGGGTCCCCAACTATGCGGACAAAGCCCGCCCACTTATTAAAGCCAACATCTTCCCCCTGACGACTAAGGCCTGCCGAGCCTTCAGCCACATCAAGGCAGACATTACCAAAGCCGCGATGCACGCGGTGGACGAGTCCATCCCCTTCCAGGTGGAGAGCGACGCATCAGATGTTGCCCTGGCCACTACCCTTAACCAGGCAGGCAGGCCCGTGGCCTTTTTTTCCCATACCCTCAACGCCTCCGAGATTTGACACTCCTCGGTCAAAAAAAAAGCTCAAGCCATTGTGGAAGCATTGGAGGCACTACCTGGCTGGTAGGAGGTTCACCCTCGTCACTGACCAACGGTCGGTAGCCTTTATGTTCAACAATACACAGCGGGGCAAGATCAAGAATGATGAAATCTTGAGGTGGAGAATCGAACTCTGCACCTATAATTATGATATTGTGTATCGTCCGGGGAAGCTCAATGAGCCCCAGATGCCCTGTCCCGCGGCACATGCTCCAGCGCGCAAGATGACCGACTCCGGGCCATCCTCAACGACCTCTGTCATCCGGGGATCACCCGGCTTCTCCATTTCATCAAGGCCTGCAACCTGCCCTACTCCACCGAGGAAGTCAGGGCCATGACCAGGTACTGCCGAGTCTGCGCGGAGTGCAAGCTGCACTTCTATCGACCGGATAAGGCCCACCTGGTGAAGGCATCCAGCCCCTTTGAGCGCCTCAGCGTCGATTTCAAAGGACCCCTCCCTTCCACTGACCGCAATGTGTA
Organism: Scyliorhinus torazame; assembly: GCF_047496885.1. NCBI lineage: Eukaryota > Metazoa > Chordata > Chondrichthyes > Carcharhiniformes > Scyliorhinidae > Scyliorhinus > Scyliorhinus torazame. The sequence continues at coordinate 123,802,849 of NC_092720.1, read as the reverse complement.
TTTTCTCAACGTCGTTGACGAGTATTCCCATTTCCCCTTTGCCATACCTTGCCCTGACATGACCGCGGCCACCGTCATTAAGGCCCTGCACAGCATCTTCGCCCTGTTCGGTTTCCCCACTTACGTCCACAGTGACCGGGGCTCCTCGTTTATGAGCGATGAGCTGCGTCAGTACCTGCTCAGTAAGGGCATTGCCTCGGGCAGGATTACCAGCTACAACCCCCGGGGAAACGGACAGGTGGAGAGGGAGAACGCGACGGTATGGAAGGACTGTCCTCCTGGCCCTACGGTCTAGAAGTCTCCCAGTTTCCTGCTGGCAGGAGGTCCTCCCCGACGCGCTCCACTCCATTAGGTCGCTCCTCTGCACAGCCACGAACGAGACCCCTCATGACCACCTATTTTTCTTCCCCAGGAAATCCACCTCCAGGGTCTTGCTTCCGTCCTGGCTGACGACACCGGGGCCTGTCCTCCTCCGAAAGCAGGTGAGGAGCCATAAGTCTGACCCCCTGGTCGAGAGGGTCCAGCTCCTTCACGCCAACCCTCAGTATGCCTACATGGCGACCCACGACGGCCGACAAGATACAGTCCCCCTCCGGGACCTGGCACCCGCCAGTTCCCCTGCGACCATTATCTGCCCCCCCCCCCACCCTACACCGCCCCCACCCCTACATGGCCTACACCCCCCCCTTCCCACATCGCCGACCTACAGTGATGAAGCTCCAGACGACACGCTCCCGGAGTCAACAAACTCAACACCCGTGCCTGCAGCGACGGGTTCAACACCCGTGCCCGCAACAAAGCCAGAGCTCAGGCAATCGCAGCAAACGATCAAGGCGCCGGACAGACTCAATCTGTGAGCCCACTTCACCCCCACTGGACTTCAATTTTTTAACAGGGGGTGAATGTGGTTAATGTGGTGAATGTATTACTGCTACCATTCACCATTGTATTGCATTACATTGTATTATGTTGATGCCCTTGTGGGCTCCACCTGTGGCTCCGCCCCCTCGGGGGAGGTATATAGAGCTGCAGCCTGTAGGTGGCACTCAGTACAGAGCAGTCGCAGGCAGGCACAGATCTAGCTGATTAAACCACTGTTCACTTCAACTCTTCTTGTGTGAATTGATGGTCGCATCACTTTGGTTTCCTCCCACAGTCCAAAGATGTGCGTGTTCGGTGGTTTGGTCATGCTAAATTACCCCTTAGTGTCTAGTGATGTGCAGGTTAGGTCATGGGGTTACAAGGATAGGGCTGGGTGTACGTGCTCTTTCGAAGGGTCAGTGCGGACTTGATAGACTGAATGGCCTCCTTCTGCACTGTAGAGATTCTATGATTTGACAATCAAAGACCCCTCCCACCCGGGTTATTCTCTCTTCCATCTGGCAGATGATACAAAAGTTTGAGAACGAGCACCAATAGTTTCAAAACAGCTTCTTCCCTGCTGTCACCAGACACCTGAATGGTCGTCTTATGGACTGAACTGATCTTATGGACTGAACTGATTTTTCTGCGCATCTTCTCCACAGTTGTAGCACCAGATACTGTATACGTCACCCACTGTCTATGTTTACTATGTTTATGTATTTTCATCATGTATCCTCATGTATTTACCGTATGCTCTCTGTTTTCATGTATGGAGCAATTTTTAAAAACATTTTTTTAAAAAATGTATTCTCCTTTTTCACATTTTCCTTTCGACAAAAAGGAATCAGGGATTACCCGTAGTCACCCTTAATCTACACGGCTCTCCACCCACCCACCCACCCCCAACCAACGCCATCCAGCCTCTAAGAGAGTACTGTACATGATACCCCAAAGTTGTACCCCCCCCCCACCCAAGTCTCCAGCTCCTCCCGTCCAATGCCTCTTGTAAAACTCCTCCTCCCAACCTCGGTTCCCTCCCCCAACCTCGGTTCCCTCCCCCCAACTTTCCACCCCGGCTAGACCACTCGGACCCCGTTCTGTCAGGCTCCGATGGCCGCAGCCCCTCCCCCACCTCACTCCCGTTCACTGGCCGGCTTAAACCGGCCAGCATGGAGGCCGCCACCCGGGTCCCTTTCCCCCTTGCCCGGCCCTAGGAAAGCCCAAAGATCCCCTTTTAGCACACAAACCCCGCATATCCACCTACACCCCAAAGAGCCCTCCTTTCGAGTGAAAGTCCCGTCCCTTCCCTTGTCCAAATATATACCACATTGGCTCCTTTAGCCTCTACACCCGCGCGTACTGATACAAAAAAAAAGAAGAAAATACAGTCATGAGGCTACATCGGCACATGACCATTCCTCAATTTGTCAGTTCTGCCACAGTCCTCCTGCCTTCGCAAACTCCTCTGCTGCTTCCGCCGTTCCAAAATAAAAGTTCCTGAGCTTGTAAGTCACCCTCAGCTTCGCTGGATGTACAATGCCGCACTGCACCTTGCCAATGTACAGTGCCCTCTTCACCCGGTTGAAGGCAGCCCGCCTCCTCGCCAACTCCAGCGTAAAGTCCTGGTATACACGTATACCAGCTCCAGCCCACTGCACCACCCGCTTCTGTTTGGCCCAGCACAGGAACCTCTCCTTCATACTGTACCTACGGAAGCACAGAGTCACTGCCCTTGGTGGCTCACTCGCCTTTGGTACAGGCCTCCACGACCGATGAGCCCGATCCAGTTCATATCGGGAGGGGTCCTCCCCCTCCCCCAGTAGTTTTGCCAGCATCGTGGCAAAATACTCAGTCGGCTCCGGTCCTTCAACCCCTTCGGGCAGCCCCACGGCCCTCAAATTCTGTCGCCTGGATCTGTTTTCCAGATCTTCCATTTTTCCTCTCAGATTCTTGTTAGTGTCCATCACCTTCCGCATCTCCTTCCCCATCAAGGCAAGTTGATCACCGTGCTGCAATACCATCTCCTCCACTTCCTTCAGCGCCTCCCCTTGCTCTCGCACCTCCGCCACTGCGCTCGCCACCGCCGTCTTCACCGGGGAAACCGCCTCCTCCACCAGCACATTCAAAACCTCCCTCATCTCCTTCCTCACCATCTCCATACATTTCTCAATCTGCGCCAACTGCTTTTGGAATTCCGCAGTCATCACCTTAGTTAGTTCTTCAGCCGTAAGCACTGCGGCCTCCCCTGGTGCTCCAGCCTCCATTTTCTTTGTTGACCCCGCGGTGACCTTTCCCCTCTCCAATAGACTTTCAGCCGCTTATTTCCCGGCCGTTTTTTTGGTGATTTTCGACATCTTTCTTCTCCTTGCGCTATCCCTCGACTTTTACTGCCGTCGATGGTCCTAGGACCGGGCGTTACTCCCCGAAAATGCCGTTCCCGAACGGGAGCCCTCCAATGTGCAGCTGCCTCCCGCCCGCCGTCACCGGAAGTCTCATGTATGGACCAATTTGATTGGACTGTACGCAGAACAATACTTTTCACTGTACCTCGGTACACGTGACAATAAATCTAAATCTAAGCCACTGCTGCGGCATTTCTGTTATGAAAATAAAAGGGTCTGGTGTCGGAAGACTGGTCTTGCCGAGATTATTACATTAGCGACGAGGAGTTATCAAGTTTGTTTTCTCCGAGCAATATTCATTGTCGAAAACAAGCGGCTTCTCCAGTATGAAAAAAAAATGCCTCTCTTTGGTAGACCTGAAATCTGTGAAAAAAGTGGAAAAGACTGGGTCCAATACACAGAGCACATGCATTACTTCTTCCAGGCTAATACTATTGCGGGAGATGAAAAACAGAAAGTGATCTTACTGACAGCTGCAGGGACCCGAGATTCAGCGTGATAAAAAGTCCAGGTCCCCCTGACTCAAAGACTTTTAACGAGTTAGTAGACTTGGTAAGAAAAAACACTATGATTTGAAGATACCGCTTTCACACACCAGGGAGAACCCTGGGAAACCTGTCACCAGAATGTTGGCCAGATTACAAACATTGGCAGAACATTGTGAATATGGGCCATTCCTGAACGAAACGTTGCGAGACAGATTGATATGGAGGATAAACAATTTGACAACCAATAAAAAAATTATGGGCAGAACCCAACCTGGATTTTAAAAAGCCATTGAAATAGCTTTATCACTGGAAAATGCCGAAAAAGGGACTCAGGAGTTCCAAGGAGCGTCAGGCAGCAATGTCCTCCGGTTCGGGGGAGGGGCCCCGTGTAACCGTGACCATTCCGCAACTGAGGACGCTTGTGTGAGTAAGATGTTAGATAGTCCATTGCAATATCAGAGTTCAACTCGCATCACCTGGCAGCCAAGGAAATGCAACGATGGCCCCAAGAATGTTAGGAAATATGTTCCGGAGGGTTGAGATGCCAGATGATGGATTATTACGAGCATTGTCAAAAGGCACGGCCAAGATAATGTTATAGGAACAGGCAAAATGGGTGCTGTTCAGGGAAGAAGCCAAAGCCAGCACTGGTCCACACCATGCAAGTATACCCCATACCAGAAACAGAGACAAAGCAACTAAACCGCATTGTTGCGACCAAAGTCGCCCCAATAATAGTGGAACTGCTGGTAAACGGTCACCCATTGAAAATGGAGATGGATACAGCAGCTGCGGTCTTTGTTATCGGGGAGCAGATAGATGATCACCTCCAAACTGGTATTCACTCTTGAACTTAGAACACATGAAGGACAGGCTAGCCATCTACACGGGGGAACCATTATGAATAAAGGGCATCACAATGACCCCAGTGACTTACAGGCAGCAATCAGCTTGACTCCCACTCATTGTTGGGTGGGGGCAAGGACCAAACCTAATGGGGAGAGATTGGCTCCAGTGAATCAGGCTGAACTGGTTGGAGATCTTCAGTCTGGGCGTGGAATGACGGTATGAAATCATCAGCAAATAACCTGAGGTTTTCCACGATGGACCTGGGAAAATAAGAGAAGCCAAAGCCAAGAGTTATGTCAACCCTGCTGCTTTGCCTAAATATTTTAGAGTGAGACCGGTTCCATACTCCTGATTGGAAAAGTGGAGACCGAACTTGGGAACCTGGAAAATCTAGGCACCATAAAGCCGGACAGTTCACTGAGTGGGCTGTGCCTATCATACCTGTCCTAGAGCTAGTCAAATCTCTGCACCTGTGGAGATTAGAAGTAAGAGTTAATTGGGTTTCCAAGCGAGATAGATACCCTGGCTGGGATTGTCCGCCGGCGTGATTCTCCATTTTGCCTGCGTCCGGGGGTTTTCCGATGGCGTGGGGCTGCCCCACAATGGGAAACCCCATTGACCAGCTGGCATAACGGAGAATCCCGCCGGCCGGTGGGGGAGAGATGTGGCGCGGCGGGGCGGAGAATCCACCTCGAATCGAAGACCTGTGCGCCAAATTAGCAGATGGCCAAATGTTCAGTAAGTTGGATATGAGCCACGCCTTCAGCTTGAATTGGATAAGGTTTCCCGGAAGTATGTTACAATCAACACACACAAGGGCCTATTTGAGTACACTCACTTGCCCTTTGGGGCCTCATCAGTAAGCGCCATGGTCAGCTCAATTTTGAGGATGGCATAATTTTTGGTGATCCCGAGAAATTGTCCCTCGCCCAGAGCGGCAAACAATATTTATAGAAATACATAATGGCCACCCTTGCATATTGAAAATGAAAATGCTCACCAGGAACTACACCTGGTGGCCCCGCCTCAGCTCAGACATCACGGACTTAGTGAAGCGGACTGGGTACAAACAATTTGCCAGGAGAAGCAAACACTTCCTCCCTACATCCATGGGAATGGCCAGGCAGGCCATGGGTGCCAGTGCACGCGGCCTTTGCCAGGCTTTTTATGGGTTCCATGTTTTTAATCCTGGTAGATGCACACTCCAAATGGTTGGCGATACACTGCATGAGCTCCACTACCTCCAACACTACAATTGAGAAATTACAACAGTTTCTGCACGCAGGGAATACCAGAAGCCTGAGTTACTAATAAGGGCACTGGCTTCACCAGGAGTGAATTCCAAAGCTTCATGTAATCCATTGGCATCAGACACATCAGAACAGCACCTTATCATCTATCATTGAACGGGCAGGCGGAATGGGTGGTGCAGACCTTTAAAACCAGCATAAAGAAACAACTGATCGCATCCATAGAGACCAAATCGGCTCGGTTTTTATTCAATTATAGAACCACTCCTCACACAACAACAGGAATCATGTCAGCAGAACTGTTAGTATGATGGGGACATTGTCTGGGACTAAGCCGATTCTTCCCAAACCTGGCGGGGAGGGCGGAGTCCCAACAAGAGGACCAGAAAAGAAATTATGACTCTGCAAGAACAGAAAGAACATTCAAAATGGGCGATCGGGTTTACTTGAAGAACTTTGGATTTGGTTCTCGCTGGGTCCTTGGGATCATAATGGAGAAAACGGAGCTAGTTTCTTCCAAAGTGAAGGTCCACAGTAAAGTCATAAAGAAACGCCTGGACCACCTGAGGAGCAGGGAGCCCACCTCCGAGGAAGCCTCATTACTGGACATGGAGGAGGTCATCCCCAGTACCCTGGCAACAGCTCAAAGCCGACCCAACGCCCGTCCCTCCGGATAACAGGGACATGGACTCTGAGATGGAAGCAGAGGAAGTTGATTCCTCGACTGAAGTGGACCCTGAAGAGGAATCAGCGTCAGTAACTCTTCAGCACACTCTCAGAAGTGAAGGTCCCAAATTTGATTCACACCTTCAGAGCCGGTCTTACCTTCCACTGACCTCAGGCCGATCGCCTACGATGGAAGGTACTTTCTCACAGTGAGGGTACAGGGGAAAAAATGGACTTTAAGGGGGAGGGGTGTTATGGTGCCCACTAAGGTCAAGGGGGGAATCATCAGTAGACCTCTTTGTGGACTTTGTGGAATATGAACTCCCCTATTGAACGGGCTGAGCTCGCCAATGGGAACGGGCAGGGGGAGTTTAAAACCCTCTGCTTCAACCCGAGTAGGTATTCTGTAGATCCCTGAGCTTCGGCTTGTGCTCTGTCAGCCGCGGCTGTGGCCTTTTCCGTTATATACATAAAAGGGTATGGTGTCAGAAGACTGGCCTGGGCGAGATTACCACAAATGATTGATAAACTGCTGGTGGTTCAGCACTACAGGTGCTGCTTTAGTAGAAACGTTATATCTGCGTTGCTTCTGCCCACTCTCAGCATCGCTCATGCTGAATGTCATGTAGGTGAGGGCATTAATGTGAGTGTTACATATATAAAACCCATGTGCAGAGTGACAGATTGTGACATCAGCCAGCATCTAACGCTACTTTGGTGCCCGACCTGTCCTCGCCATTCTACTCGACACTTTCTCTTAAATGTGAACAGCTGAACATGGAGGGTATGATCTACCGGCCACATTGCGCGATGAAGTCAGCGCACCGCGGCACAATGTGATCAGTAAATGCCAGGAGACACCACTTGCGGGATCTAACTGGCTCGCTACGCCGCGCGAGATCTAACGCGATCTCTGTGGGCGGGATCACTTATTGCCAAATCTGCATTTTAGATCGAGACAGCTAGTTTCACTCTAATATGCAGTTCCCTGAGGTAACCGCGGTGTTGGTATCTACCTCCTTCACCTTCGGAGACCTCAGGTGAGTGCTATTCAGTGCTGGTCCCCACAAACAGGGGCCAGGCAGATCGGCACTCTTGGGAGTCTCTCAGAGGATCGAAGGCTCCCAGGTGCGAGCCCTCTGGGCAGGGTGGTACCCTGGCACTGCCAGCTGGCAGGGGCATTGCCAAGGTGCCTGGCTGACACTGCTAAGGTGTCAAGCTGCCACTTTTTTTACTGATGGGGATCGGGCCCTGGGATGCCATGGTGTACGTGCGGTGGGGCGTCGGTGGGGTGTCAAGGAACCCCTTATATGCTACTTGGGGATTTGGGAGGGGTGTTGGGGGTTGTGTCAGGGGTTCGAGAAGCCATTTATAAATGGAATCCCAATCTCTCCCCGCACTGAGGGGTCCTGGCGAGGGGGATTTCTCAGTGCAGGAAAAGAGACTAAGTGCTGTGAACACCGGGAAAACATGGCGAAATGTTCTTGCGATGGGACTCCGTTCCCATTTGGTTAAGTCAGGCCTGTATATCCAAGTAGGAGGAACATCTCACTCGCACTATTTCCACGGACAGTCCAACTCTGCACAAGGCTAGTGATTCCACTCTGCAACTTAGTCACTTGTGGCCAGCACTCGTATAAAGAGTGTGAAGCTGCTACTCGGAACATCAGTGAAAGCAGGATTGGAGCATTGATGCAACTACTGCTCCAGAGCAGCCTTCCAGTACCCACCAGAGCGGTTATCCCAATTCATGGTGATCTGTTCCATTCTCACAACCTGGTCATTATGAGGGTTCAGCCCTGTCACCAGGGATTCAGCCAATACCTCAGGAGGAGAAGATGCAGAAACTGTTGTTCCCCTGAATAAAACTCCAGGGGCGGGATTCTCCGAAAACTGGCGCGATGTCCGGGACCCGGCGCCAAAAACGGCACGGATCACTCTGGCGTCGGGCCCCCCCAAACAACAGAAATTCTCCAGCCCCGAATGGGCTAGCAGCGGCTTGACGCCATTCGCGATGGCGTCACCCAACGTGGACGGTGACGCCGTTGCGGCGTCATTGACGCCGCATGGCGTGACGGCTCAAAAGACGCGCCCCCCTCCCACCCCGGAAGACCAGACAGGATGGCCGCCCGCCGCGCAGCCCCAAGGTTCCAGGACCGCGACATCGAGGTGCTCCTGGACGCAGTGGATGAGAAGAGGGAGTCCCTGTACCCCGGACACAGCCGCAGGGTCGCCCCCACACCTCAGCCGGCGTCTGTGGAGGGAGGTGGCAGAGGCCGTCAGCGCTGTGGCTCTGACACCACGGAAAGGCACCCAGTGCCACAAGAAGGTGAACGACCTCGTCAGGGCAGCCAGTGTGAGTCCCCCCCCCCCTGCCCGATGTGCGGCACACCCCCAGGTGAAACCAACCCTAACCCTAACCTCTGCAATATACTCCCAACCGATGCCGTGCATTCATATACCCGTCTAACACTGTTGCCTTTTACCCCTGCCACCCACTCGCCCCCCACAGGAGAAGCGCGCACACAATAGGGAGCATGAGAGGACTGCAGGGGGCCCAGCTGATGAGAGGCCACTCACCGTACATGAGGAAAGGGCCCTGGAACTGGCTGGCAGACCTGAGGACCGGGAGGTTGCTGATGCAGAGGTCGGGGGCCCACCAGCAAGTGAGCCACTGACAGCCCATCCCCATATCCCCTCTCCCCCATATCCCCCCTCCCCCATATCCCCCCTCCCCCAAATCCCCCCTCCCCATATCCCCCACATCCCCTTCCCTCATATCCCCTTTCCCCCATATCCCCCTTCCCCCATATCCCCCTCCTCCATATCCCCCACATCCCCTATATCCCCCTTCCCCATATCCCTTCCCCCATATCCCCCCTCCCCCATATCTCCCCCTCCCCCATATCCCCCACATCCCCTTCCCCCATATCCCCCTTCCCCCATATCCCCCATATCCCCCCTCCCCCATATCCCCCCGCCCTCATAACCCCCTTCCCCCAAATCCCCCTTCTCCCATGTCCCCCATATCCACCCTCCCCCATATCCCCCATATCCTCCCTCTCCCATATCCCCCATATCCTCCCTCCCCCAAATCCCCCACATCCCCCTTCCTCCATATCCCCCTTCCCCATATCCCCCTTACCCCATATCCCCCTTCTCCCATATCCCCCTTCCCCCATATCCCCCCATATCCCCCATATCCCCCCTCCCCCATATCACCTGATCACCGCCTGCGTGTCTAACCATGCATGCTTCATTGTGTATCGCAGGAACAAACGTTGAGGTATCCATCCCCGCAGATGCCTACCGCCCGCTAGGATGCTCCAGGGCGACCATGGGATACGGAGAGACCCGGACCCTCTGGCACGCGATGCTCGCAGGATGTTCCAGGGCGACCCTGGGATACGGAGAGACCCGGACCCTCTGGCACGCGACGCCCGCAGGATGCCCCAGGGCGATCACGGGAGACGGAGAAACCCAGACCCTCTGGCACGTGACGCCCGCAGGATGCCCCAGGGCGACCATGGGATACGGAGAGACCCGGACCCTCTGGCACGCGACGCCCGCAGGATGTTCCAGGGCGACCACGGGATACGGAGAGACCCGGTCCCTCCGGCATGTGACACCCGCAGGATGCCCCAGGGCGACCACGGGATAACGGAGATACCCGGACCCTCTGGCACGCGACGCCCGCAGGATGCCCCAGGGCGATCACGGGAGACGGAGATACCCGACCCTCTGGGCACGCGATGCCCGCAGGATGCCCCAGGGCGACCATGGGATACGGAGAGACCCGGACCCTCTGGCACGCGACACCCGCAGGATGCCCCAGGGTGACCACAGGAGACAGAGAGACCTGGAGCAATAGGGAGGCGACGACCCCGTCTCGTGCAGTTGCGGCGACGCAGGCGTGTGCCACCCAGCGACGAGCGGGGCAGCCACAGGCCCCCATCGCAGCCGAGCCATGAAACCAGTAATCCACGACACCACTACCCAGGAGACCACTACCCAGGACACCATTACCCAGGACACCCCTACCCAGGAGATCCCTATCCAGGACACCCCTACCCAGGAGACCCCTACCCAGGACACCCCTACTCAGGAGACCCCTTCCCAGGAAACCGAAATACAGGACAGTGACACAGATTGGATGGGTGGAGACGAACCGCCACCTCAAAGTACCATGGACTCCAGAGTCGGACGATGCACACCGCACAACGCCACTGTTGTCACCAACACCCTCCACCATCGCAGAGACACTCACCTCGGTTGGGCACTTTAGTGATGAGGCTCACTGGTGCGCACAACACAGCCGTCCCGGTACA